>NC_053025.1:44021403-44110620 GCF_003073215.2 Triticum urartu
AGTTACAAAGGGGAAACACTGAGTTTACATTGCAATCTCGGTGGGACCGATTCGCTCTTTCGGTGGTTCCGAAAAGTTATGAAAGGGAAACAGAGAGTTTGCAACCCCATCTCGGTGGGACTGAGATCCTTATCGGTAGAACCGAATTGCTAGGGTTTGGCAGTGGCTAATGACAAGTGAAACTCGGTGGCGCCGGATAGGAAGAATCGGTAGGACCGAGTTTGGCTTAGAGTTTAGGTCATATGTGGATATGGGAAAGTAGTTGAGGGTTTTGGAGCATATCATTAAGCACATGAAGCAAGAGGTTCATTAAGCAACACCTCATCCCTTCTTAATAGTATTGGCTTTTCCTATGGACTCAATGTGATCTTGGATCACTAAAATATAAAATGAAGAGTCTTGAGCTTTTGAGCTTGAGCCAATCCTTTGTCCTTAGCATTTTGAGGGTTCCACTTTCACATCCATGCCATGCCAATCATTGAGCTTTCCTGGAATAATCACCTTGGAATAGCATTAGCTCAATGAGCTATATGTTGTTATGAATTACCAAAACCACCTAGGGATAGTTGCACTTTCACACTTGTTCTGAAATTTCTATTAAACACATTGAGGAAGCTATTACTCTATCTGCAAGATGAGAAATAAGTCCAGGTACGCATATTCATTTTTTTGTAGTACTAATATGGTGCAGGTTCACTGACCGGAGTCAGGAATTTCTTTCGAAACATGGTTACTGATGGAACTTCATTTACTGATTGGATTTGATATTTATGTGGTTTTGAAAATTTATTCAACATGGTTATCTTATACTTGACTCGATGTGGAATTAATCATATTATTATATATGTGATGGAAAATAATTGATGTGGAATTTCACTTGAGGAAACAAAATACTCAAGTTGCCTACAAAGGTGGAATTACACTCGAGGAAATAATACTCGAGGCGCCGAGGACAGCTATGCTAGAATAATTAGGCGGAAACTAAAGGTCTCTAGTGATCTTAAGTGTCACAACAAGGAAACATATTGAAGGGAAGTATCGCCATATATATATTTGTGGGTTTTCAACGTAGAGTTAATATGATTGTTGATCCCTTGACTAAGCCTCTTAGTCAGGAGGTATTTGGCAAGCATGTTAAGGCTATGGGTTTAACGAATATTTGAATGAATGTTTTGGACAAGTGGGAGATGTTGGAATTATGTGTCCTGCAACTATATTCAATTAACTTGGAATTGTTAAATATTCGGAATACCTTATTATGGAATTATACATGTATTTGTACATGGAATTGTTTTACATGTTTAGCATGGAATTGTTACTTGCTAGAACATACTTAAGTTTTTATATATACTTAAAGAAGCTGGTCGATTATCGGTGGAATACAATATACTATTTATATTGGAAAGACTACCCGGGTACACTGATGATTGGAAGGAGCTAGATCGTATAATTAGATTATAGCCCTAATGTTGATCTACATAATTAGAGGAATTTACACTCTATTATGACGCGTTGCTTGCTCACAAGCGCGTGCTCCGGGGACAAAATGGGTAGAATCCGTTAAACAGACAAATATGACCGTGGTTGGTAATTTGATCTAGACTCTATCACGGAAACTAGTGGAAAAGACTAGGAATCTTATATCTGTATAAGAGGTGGACTCTTTGGAACGACAGTATAAGAAGGTCCCTACCCCCTAGCCTCAGATATGCGAATTGTGAGCGGCACCACGGATAAGCGCAGAGGAATTAGGAGGTAGACCACAAACCCTAAATTTCTAACACAGATATTCCTCAAGCTGCCCGCCGCACAAGACCTCGCCCCGCACCTCTGCCGCCTGCGTTACCTTTCGCCGCCTCGTCACCGACGGCTTGTTCCTCCGCCGTTTTCGCCGCCTCCACCCACCACCAGTCCTCGGCTATCTCAACCTCGGCGGGTTCCACCCCGCTCAGCCACCTCACCCGTCTGTGCCCGCCGCCCGCTCGCTCGCCCTAGCCGCCCGTGCGCTCGCGCTAGCCGCTGACTTCTCCTTTTCGTTCCTGCCTTCGCGCTGCCCATGGGCCGTCCAGGACATCTGCGATGGCCGGGTCCTCCTCTTCGGCAAGCAAAACATGATGGCCGAGGGGCCCTCGATGTCGATATTCCCGGAGCTTGTGGTGTGCGATCCCTTGCACCGGCGGTACATCCTGCTTCCCCCAGTGCCTGAAGATCTGGTGGCGTCGATGGAGAGCCAAGACGACGAATTTTTAGGGTGGTCTTGCAAGCCTAGCCTCATTCCACTCAGCGATGAGGAGGCTGCCCTGGTGAAAGAGACAACGTTCAGAGTGATCTGGTCGGCATGTTGCAAAACCAATATAGTCGTGTTTGTCTTCTCTTCGAGCACTGGGCAATGGCAAGCCGCTGCATCCCAGGCCTGCATGGACGGGGCGCCTTTGTATTTTATCAGGCGCCATTTGGTGGGCGGCTGCGTCTACTGGGTCTTGCCGATGAATAAGACTCCATTGCTGACCTCCCACCTGGAGAATGGAGCCAACAAGATATAGCTATTGTGGATGCAGGGGAAGGCAGGCTTGGGACGTTCCGTACAGGTTATGAAAATGCAAGTGGTGAATCTTATCTCTGTTATTCCATTTGGCAAAACAAAGGCGAGAGTTCCGGCGACTGGCAGATGGAGAAAATGTCACTAGGTTCTGGGTATCGGTATAATATCGAAGGTGGAACAGAAAACTACTTGATCCTACTAAGGATAGAAGCTCAGAGCATCTCCAGCCGTTGGCCCCCCAGGGCGCGCCTAAAAATCGCCGCCTGGGGGTGAGCCGGCGCAAAAATTAAGCCTGGGAGCGAGTTGGTCCCTAGCCGCCGGCCCCAGGGCTGCCCCCAGGCAGCTACCTGACATGATTATTGTATGTATGCATTGAGCCACCTTGTAGTGATCTACTATCTTAACCAATCAGAAAATTAGAAAATTTGATGGGCATATATCTTTCCTTTATCCCATTCTCTCCCATGCCCGCCGATGTTCCTTCGGGCATCGACCCACAACCTCCAGCGCTTTCGTGTTCCTTCCTAGAAGCCCATGCCCGCATTTCCCCTTCCTCACTTCCTGTAACATTCATCTCCTATCTCGCTTGCGCGCCTAGCCTGCTTCATGCTGCCTCCCCGCCCACACATAGGAGAGATATTTTTGGTTGTACTGCTAAAACTAAGGGGCGTGCCATCCAGGTAGAAAAAATATACCTGCTGCACACTTGTGGGAACTAATTCATAAAACCTTCAATCAAGATGAGTATCTAGTGAATCCCACAGCGAAGCAAAGCGTGGGCATGTGACTAGTTTGTTCCATTTTGCTCGTGAAGTAGTATTGAATTGTACAACAACCTGAGCTGAAAGTTCTTCTGTATCATCTGATTATTACCTGTCTTGCTTGCGCAGAGTCGGTCGATGGATTAAGAAGCCTCATCCTTGGAACTCCAAGATGAAGAAGGTGGCACTGAAATGTAACAGTTGTGATGAGCATTTGCAAGATTAGGGTGGCGCATGCCTGAGATTAAGAAGCTATTTCGCTGAGACAGTGAGATGGCCCCTAATTATTTTCTTCTTCTTCTTGAGATGATGGCTCCTAATTAGCAGCTAGCTACAGATATGCGCAAAGGAGACAGGGAAAGAAAGGTACATGTTGATGAAGATGCCGCTGAAATTTGACAGTTGTGATGAGCATTTGCTACATATTAAGAATCTTTGTCGCTGTGACGGCATGTTTGTTGATGGACGGATGGATACCATTTCTATATATCGTGTGTGACATTCCCATGTCATTATGAATCCATTATGGTACTTTTATTGTACTGTTATTATAGTCTCTTGAGGTGTGGTTGATCCAAATGCATGAGTGAAAAATCTTAGTACATAATTATATATCCGTGTCTACAAGTTTTCTTATATCGGATATAGTTGGCGTGCAAGACAAGTGCACAATAATTGTAGCAGTATGTTCTACATCAAATCAAATACTCCCTTTGCAAACATTTGTAAGATGTTTTAGATCACTAAAGTACTACTGTCTTATAAAGTTTAGAGAGGTAGTATGTTACAAGCGTATACTTTTCTGAACTAATACGTGTCGATCTTCATAGAATTCCAGGTTAAATTGGAAAACCATTTCCTTGCAAAAATAATAATTTGAAAACCATTGTTTGCGAACTTGAGATAGCGTGCCCATTCCGAGTATAAGTGTATAACACTGAACTTCATTGCATAAATATGACATAAAAAAGAAACTTGGTTAGCAAGGAAAATACAGTTTTCAGCTATGACCCTATGAAATTAATTACGTAAATATATCACGTAAAAATATTTTTGTATGCATGGAAAATACAGTTTTCAAACTGGCGCTGTAGTAGTTTTTTTTAATAAAAAAATAGCACAACTGACAGCCCGTATGGCCTGAAGGATGGCCCTTTACATATATTCTTCTTACCTTTCATCCAAGGCCCGTTAGCGGATGGCCCGTTAAGGCGTCGTCGAGGGTTTCCGTCGCCGGCCTCCTCTTAATTTCCAATGGAGAGCAGCAAGAGAATTGAACCGAGTTTGCCGGAGTTCCCCGCCCACCTCTTGGAGCGGATTGTTGGAATTATGTGTCCTGCAACTATATTCAATTAACTTGGAATTGTTAAATATTCAGAATACCTCATTATGAAATTATACATGTATTTGTACATGGAATTGTTTTACATGTTTAGCATGGAATTGTTACTTGCTGGAAGATACTTAAGTTTTTATATATACTTAAGGAAGCTGGTCGATTATCGGTGGAATACAATATACTATTTATATTGGAAAGACTACCCGGGTACACTGATGATTGGAAGGAGTTAGATCGTATAATTAGATTACAGCCCTAATGTTGATCTACATAATTAGAGGAATTTACACTCTATTATGACGCGTTGCTCACAAGCGCGTGCTCCGAGGACAAAACGGGTAGAATCCGTTAAACAGACAAATATGATCGTGGTTGGTAATTTGATCTAGACTCTATCCCGGAAACTAATGGAAAAGACTAGGAATCTTATATCTGTATAAGAGGTGGACTCTTTGGAACGATAGTATAAGAAGGTCCCTCCCCCCTAGCTTCAGATATGCGAATTGTGAGCAGCACCACGGATAAGCGCAGAAAAATTAGGGGGTAGACCACAAACCCTAAATTTCTAACATTGGCATCCGAGCCGAATAAGGGTCAATGACATACTCATCGACTCGATTCGATCCGTAGTCAACTCCGCTGCGTACTCTACGGATTTGCAAACCATGGTCAGCTTGGGGATCGATTTGTTCTCCTCTTCGTAAAGATAACCTTGCTAATCCGCCATCAGCCACCGCCCCAAGTCGCCGACTCCGGCCGAGGCCCGATCTGCGGCACCTCTGCGAGTAGCTGGAAGTCCGCGCTGGTGCCGGTCGTCGTCGTCGTCGTCCGCTCGCAGTCCGCGCTGGCGCCGGTCGTCGTCGTCGTCCGCTACATCACCGGACCCGCGTTGCCAAGTCGTCCTCGTCCGCTACATCACCGGACCCGCGTTGCCAAGTCGTCGCTCGGTTCCACATCCCGTCGCTGCGCCGGAACTCTCTCACGCGGATCTGTGCTACGTAGTCTCGTGTTGGGCACATGGGCTAATTCATGTACGCTGGACGTGATTAAAGCGCAGTCCAAGCCGCAGGCACGGGAATCAAGGAATCTAGCTAGGAAAGTGGTAGTCCAAACTCCAAACCACCCAAGCAATCCATCGGATCAGTGAAATCCAGAGTTGCACCAAGGCCTCAATGCTTGCACGGGAGACAAGATATACTAGTTGTTCCTGTTCTGTTCATGTACGTGGATAGAGGAAGGCGAATGTTTTATGCATGTTCAAGTCCTTGTGCAAATAACGGCCAGCCTGCCGAAAGGACTACACACACCAGACTTTGTGGATTAAGGAAGGCAAATAACACGAACGTGGAACGAACTTGTGCGAACAACGGCTAGCCCGCCGGAAGGATTACATGCACCAGACGCACACATGCTTTCAAAATTGCATATACTAACTACTTTTATTCATTTTATTTGATCATTGATTAATTTTTTTTCTCTGGTCCATTGCATGTAACTCGTAACGAGGAGATGGAATTTACTCGTTGGAAGAATGCTAGTCCCTACGAATAATAATAATCCGAAGGACCCTGGATCATGCATGACTGGATGGAATAGCAATTACTCCGGTGAAAAGATAGCATGGAAATTTTGCATATCTAGGAAAGATATTTATATTGATTATATCACTTGTTGCGGAGGAAGAAAGATATCACTCCAAAGAAAAGGAAATTTGCTCTCGCTTGACGGTATGTCCATTGGCAATGTTTACACTTTATATGTTTATATCTATCACTACTTTTTCCAATAGGTGGAACACAGTAGCAACTTTATTTATATCTAAACAATTCCCAAGGAAGGTAGATGATGTCTATTTCAGCAGTAATGCTATTTTTGAAATACTGGGAATTGGAAATTATGCCATCAAACTCCATTGTGGAGGAAAATTATTATTGATAGATACGCTATTGTACTAACCTTGCGTGAGAAGGAATTCAAAGAAGTGTCTATTATGAGCTTAATTTATTTGTGGAGGAAGATGGGAACCACTCCATGGAAAAGGATTATTTTCTCTCCCATTTAAGTAACATTTTTATTGACATGGTAACAATACCAAAGGAAATCATATATATTGTGTATTTTAACATTGCTGTTGAATCTTATACACTTTGGAATTGGAAATTTTGCCATGAAACTCCCTGGTGGAGGAAAAGTATTATTGTTATAGGACAATCTGTGAAACTTTAATGTGAAGGGATTTAATTTATTGTTCTATCTTGAAACCCAATGATTATGAAATACTATTTGGAAAAGGAAGAGTGGAAATACTGCTCAGTGATAAAATTAGTGCATTACAACATTTCACACAATGGTTTATTCTTTCTTGATGGTCCACTGGAAGTTAGCAACCCAAATTGTTATTTGGGGAAGATAACTCGCGGAGAGGAATGCTGATAACGGGAACACATGCTTGGAATTTATTATCTACATCATCAACGACTTGGTCACATATCTTGGAACTAGATCATGAGGCTTATTGATTCTGGAATTTTAAACTTTAGTGGGAGGACTATGGTACATGTGAAGCATTGATGATTTTTTTATACACCCTCTTTTTATTAAGGTGGAAGGAGATAAAAGGCTTCACATTGTTTCTATTTGATATACTTATGGCATTTCTTTGGATATCCCCACTAGAGGTCAGGTTATTTATTTTATCTCATTCATTGATGATTGCACTTGATATGTTTATGTTTATACTATTTCAAAATACAAGTCGGAATGATTTATTGTGCTTGTCACATGTTATACTGAAGTGGAAAATCAGTTGATTAAATAATTTCATAGTTTTAATAACCGATTGGTGGGGGAAGTACACACTTCAGGAATATATCGTTTGTATGTAAAGAGCATGGAACTATTCACCATTGTAATATACCGTACACTCCACAATTGAATGGAGGAATTGACTATCTTGTATACTCCCTTATTTCTTTGGAAAGAAGCATTACATACTGTCATTTGTTGATATCTTTGCCTATCTAGTACAGTCACTTGACTGGAAGGAAATCTTCTATTTTGGCATGAAATTCTCAGTTATTACAAAGCACACACCAGGAATTTTTCATGGTTCTTCTAGTGGATCAAAGGGTGTTTCCTTAGTTATCTGGAAAAGGAATACTGGTGGAAAGTAGGAACACAATCATTTTTATGATCAAGGGTGGAATTATTGACAATCATACTGAAATATTCTTAACCCCAAGGAAACTACAAGTGACACTCCCAACATGACATGCTTAGGATAAGTGGGGGGAATTAACTTGGAATGTAATCTCTGGATAACTGTTATGTGTTTTTTGGTGGAAGTCAGTCTAAATAGTAGAGGAAGACTCCTAAGAAGGCTGAAATATTTTCATCATTGTCAACTATGGGTGGAAGAAATGCGGGAAGGAATAAACTCAATGAGGAATTATATAGTTTGGGAACTTAATATCATACCAAATAACCGCAAGCCTATTGTCTGGAAGTGATTTTTTAAGGATATTTAGGCACACTGGAATACTATGATGTCACTCTTGTTATTCAATTATTCACACAGAGGGAAATATACTTTGTGGAAACTCTCTCTCCTGGAATTTTGGGAAAGAGGAACTAAAGACATGGTTTGTTAATTGAATAAATTAATGTATGGTCTTATAACAAGCTTCACATCGATGGAATAGCAGGTCATATGGTTTTCTAAATGAAGCAAGGCAGTCATCTACAAATGTAAGTGTAAAGTATTTTGCATTATTATTGTATGCATTAACATTGTTTTGTTGTTTGCAATGATAAAGTCACATTGATGGAAGTGAAAGCTTGGTCATCTTTTAACTTTCATATGAAAGGAACATTTGAAACATCCTATGTTTTACGAGTGGAAATACATAGAAAATATTTTGAAGTGTTTCTCTATAGAAAATTGTAAATTTGCTAAAATACCTTTGATAAAGGGAATCATACTCAGTGAGGAATTATATTTGAACTCCTGAGGAAAATAGAATAATAAATGGTACTGGAATTCATATATTTTCATTGTATTATCATACCTTACCTACCGGAATTTATGCTGCATTCAAGCAGTGGAATGAAAGACGAGCAACTAAGGGAATCTCACACATCATATAAGATTGTAAAAAGTGCATCACAACCTGTCACTTTGTAGGATCGAAGTATGTCTAGAGGGGGGGTGATTAGACTACTTTACCAAATAAAACTTAACCTTTTCCCAATTTTAGTTCTTGGCAGATTTTAGCTATTTTAGGATAAGTCAAGCAATCAACACACAATTCAAGCAAGCATGCAAAGAGTATATTGGCAGCGGAAAGTAAGGCATGCAACTTGCAAGAATGTAAAGGGAAGGGTTTGGAGAATTCAAACGCTATTGGAGACACGGATGTTTTTCCCGTGGTTCGGATAGGTGGTGCTATCCTACATCCACGTTGATGGAGACTTCAACCCACGAAGGGTAACGGTTGCGCGAGTCCACACAGGGCTCCACCCAAGGGCAACGGTTGCGCGAGTCCACACAGGGCTCCACCCACGAAGGGTCCATGAAGAAGCAACCACCCACAAAGGGTCCACGAAGAAGCAACCTTGTCTATCCCACCATGGCCATCGCCCACGAAGGACTTGCCTCACTAGCGGTAGATCTTCACGAAGTAGGCGATCCCCTTGCCCTTACAAACTCCTTGGTTCAACTCCACAATCTTGTCGGAGGCTCCCAAGTGACACCTAGCCAATCTAGGAGACACCACTCTCCAAGAAGTAACAAATGGTGTGTAGGTAATGAACTCCTTGCTCTTGTGCTTCAAATGATAGTCTCCCCAACACTCAACTCTCTCTCATAGGATTTGGATTTGGTGGAAAGAAGATTTGAGTGGAAAGCAACTTGGGAAGGCTAGAGATCAAGATTCATATGGTAGGAATGTTCTTGATCTCAACACATGAGTAGGTGGTTTTCTCTCAGAACATATGAGTAGGAATGGTGTGTGTGTTCTAATGGCTCTCTCATCGAATGAGAAGGAGGTGGAGGGGTATATATAGCCTCCACACAAAATCCAACCGTTACACACAATTTACCAATCTCGGTGGGACCGAATCAGAAAACTCGGTCTGACCGAAAATGTAAACCTAGTGACCGTTAGGAATTTCGGTGGGACTGACATGCAACTCGGTAGGACCGATTCGGTTAGGGTTTGGGCATAACGTAATCTCGGTGAGACCGATTACACAAACTCGGTGAGACCGAATTTGGTAATTAGCTAACCAGAGAGTTGGTCAGGCAAACTCGGTGGGACCGATTTTCTCTTTCGGTGAGACCGAGTGGAACTCGGTGAGACCGAAAAGTTACAAAGGGGAAACACTGAGTTTACATTGCAATCTCGGTGGGACCGATTCGCTCTTTCGGTGGTTCCGAAAAGTTATGAAAGGGAAACAGAGAGTTTGCAACCCCATCTCGGTGGGACTGAGATCCTTATCGGTAGAACCGAATTGCTAGGGTTTGGCAGTGGCTAATGACAAGTGAAACTCGGTGGCGCCGGATAGGAAGAATCGGTAGGACCGAGTTTGGCTTAGAGTTTAGGTCATATGTGGATATGGGAAAGTAGTTGAGGGTTTTGGAGCATATCATTAAGCACATGAAGCAAGAGGTTCATTAAGCAACACCTCATCCCTTCTTAATAGTATTGGCTTTTCCTATGGACTCAATGTGATCTTGGATCACTAAAATATAAAATGAAGAGTCTTGAGCTTTTGAGCTTGAGCCAATCCTTTGTCCTTAGCATTTTGAGGGTTCCACTTTCACATCCATGCCATGCCAATCATTGAGCTTTTCTGGAATAATCACCTTGGAATAGCATTAGCTCAATGAGCTATATGTTGTTATGAATTACTAAAACCACCTAGGGATAGTTGCACTTTCAATCTCCCCCTTTTTGGTAATTGATGACAACATATAGATCAAAGCTTCGACAAATGATAATAAGCATGAAGTATATCGTCGCTTTGAGAAGTATGTGATAAGTAAGAGCTCCCCCTAAATTTGTGCATATTTAAAATTTGCTTTGGACTGCAAATGCACAAAGAGTTAGAGTCATGGGTTACTCTTCCATGTCACATACATCTTGGTGGAGCGCTCAAAATGATAAGAATGGAATACATGCACTCATCACCAAGAATAGTGAATGATCACAAACGATAGATAGAATGATAATATTTAAGCAAGCATTAAGCAAACATTAAGTGTAGCTTATGATCAAACACATGATCATCGATGTCTCACAAATAATGACGTAGTATCAAGCACTCAAAAGCAGAAAAGGTTCGAAAAACCACCAAATAAAGCAAGAGAGAAAAGCAACACTCTCTCTCTCTCGGCCTATGATCTATACATTTTCTCCCCCTTTGGCAACAAGTTACCAAAAAGTTCCTAGAAAATGCATAGCACTAGATTGACGCTTAGGCTTGATCTTCAGGTGGTGGTGGAGTCCGGATCACTCCAAGGACGAAGGCTTCTGTAGATGTTGAAGTAGTCGCTGGAGTTTGAGCTGAAGTAGACGCTGGAGCTGAGGCTGTAGCTGGTGCTGAAGTAGTGGCTCTGGTGTCAGCAACTGGCACGGCAGACGACCTCGGGCCTCGTGGCACTCTAGAAAAAGCATGAGTCGTGGTCCTGCCTCTCCTCTCATTCATGTCCTCCTGGAGCTGCTCCACTGCAGACTGAACTTCCGTTACTTTGACATCCAAGTCATAGAACTTCTGTTCCATGATCCTCTCTAGGCTCTGCTGATTCTTAGTGAGGTTGGCCAGACTTTGCTCGATTCTCAGCGTGGATGCAATCAAGTAACCAAGCTGCTCTTGTTTGGTCTTCAAGAAGTAATCAGATGCCTCCGCTTGAGTAGGCATCCTGGCAGCTTTTTCCTTCTTCGCCTTCTCCTTCTTTGCAAATGCTTGGGCAGATGATGGCTCGTTCTCAGTAATAACAACTTCATTGTCCTCGAAATCTGGACGGACGGGCAGGTGTTCCTTATCCAACAAATATACGCCCGTGCCCATCTTGGAGTTGATGAGCTCCTGAATCTGAGGGGCATATCCACAGCTCCTCTTCTGATCTGCCGCAGTCCTTTTGATCGTTTCCACTATGAGGCTCATGACTTTGAATTTTTGAGGCACGTCAAAAACATGAAGCAAATTGATCGCGTGACCTCTGATCATCTTGTGATCTCCAGACTTGGGCAGAAGGGTGTGCCTAAGGATCCAGTTGATCGTAGGCAATCCTGATAGCAGATAATGCACTGAGCCAAACTTGAACGTGTCGAGTGCTTCATTCGGAATCTCCTTGTACATGTTGGACATGGAGTTATGGTCCATCTTCTTCTTGGCATAGATATCCAAGTCATCTGCTTGCTCCTCTGGGGCATTGATTAGCTTCGCCCATTCCTCAACAGTAGAGTGGTACCTTGTACCTTCTGACATCCATGTGATCCTGCCATCCGGATAAAAGTGAGCTGTGGAGTAGAACTGCATGATAAGTTCCTCGTTCCACTTTGTGAGCTTCTGCCCAACAAAGTCAGCTACTCCACAAGCTATGAAGCTGTCTTGCACTCCAGGATAGTGCTCCTCATTCTCCTTGATATATGTCCAATCAACCCATCGCATATCACAGACAATGGGCTTCTTATCTAGCAGCACAGTCTCATAGAAATCCTGCTGCTCCTTGGTATGAAACTTGTAGTCCACTGCAGTCCTTCTCCTAGAAGCGTATGGATCTGCTTCTCTCCATTTCCTGAGCCCTGAGTCTCTCCTGAGCTTCATATCCTCAGCCACAGGATGAGCATCGTTGTGGTCTGGGATCTTGGGCTTGAGCTTCCGAAGGACATTCTCTTCCTCATCCTCAGCAACAGTCTCAGGCACTGGGGCCTTGTTCTTCTCAGTGGCTGGGATGCTTCTTGTGTTTCTCTTTGGTGCACTCTTAGGCTTAGATGCAGCCTTAGATGCTTCCTTGGGCTTGGATGCAACTCCCCCTGACCTTATGGCATCTCCCATAAGTTTGGCTGCCTTGGGCGCTGGTGCAGCTGCCTCTTCTTCCTCATCCTCTTCTACCATGATGGAGGCCTTCCCAAGCACTCTAGCCACAGTCTTCTTCACTCTTTCTTTCCTTTTCTTGCCCTCAGCTGCAGCTGGCTCTTGGGAAGTGGGCTTCTTAGTTGAGGCTCTAGCCTTTGACATGGGCTGCCTGCCTGCTGGCCTTTTGATTTTCAGGCCTGACTTTGAGCCTTGAGCTGGCTCAACTCTCTTGGAAGTGGCCTCTTCCTCTGCCACATAGTCCTCATCTTCAGAATCTGAGGTTCTCTTCTTCCTTTGTCTAGTGGCAGCTTTAGGCAGGTTGCTGGGTGTGCTCCTGCTGCCATCATCTGAGGAACTTGAGGGGCTAGTGCCCTCACTCAACTGCACTTGCTGCTCTGACAAGTTTTGGCTGTCACTCTGGTCTGACATGATGCAAACTGACTGCTGACCCTGTGAATAGATTATAGAGGAGATAGAGTGGATGAGCATCACAAAATGCAGAGATTTTTGCAAAAAGAATGATCCAAAAACTTAGTTTTAGTTTCCCACTGAAATCATCTCGGATCTACCGATTTTCAAACTCGGTGATACCGAAGCAGTTTTGGAACCTAAACTAGTGAACTCGGTAGGACCGAGTCACAGTTCGGTGGCACCGAGACTGCTAGGGTTTCACAGAGTTCCAAAATCGGTCACACTGATAAGTAATTCTCGGTCAGACCGAGTCTCACTTGTGCAATGGCATAAGCCAAATCGATGGGACCGAGTTTTTCAACTCGGTGGGTCTGAGATGGTTTCTGCAGAAACCTAAACCTAGAATTTTCGAATCAAACCTAATCTATGAGCGTTTTGACTGGATAGAAGTTTATCAAACGTGGCTAGAAACAGTATGATCACAATGTGCTAGGAATCAGATCGAGGAATAGCACAAAAATCAAGTCCATACCCTAGTTCGGCGGGGACTTGCTACGGCGGCAACGGTGGGGCAGAATTCCCGTTGACAGCGGCGGAGACCAGCGACAGGAGGCTGCTGGCGGCGAGAAGACGATCCGGAGACCTCGAGGGCAGAGCAGGCTATCGCGCGAGCGAAGGGGTTTGGAGAAATTTCCAAATTTTGCCCGTGACTATATATAGCCCGACCTTGTCGGTGTGACCGAGTGGAACAACTCGGTAGCACCGAGATTCATAACTGCGTGCAGTTACTGAAACTCGGTGTGACCGAAAGGTTCAAATCGGTTGCACCGAGATCGAAAACCTAGATCAACTTAATGATCTCGGTAGGACCGAAAGTGGAGTATCGGTCAGACCGAGAATCATAAAGAGGTTTTGGAAGTTTAAGTCTATGACGAATTGGGGACTCCGAGCGCTCCTCACACAGAATGGTTCGAATCTGACTTGATCAAATTTTGTGATGCAGCATGAATAGAGTTTGAGACGAGAAAAGCATAGATAGCTAGAGGAGGTTCTTAGGCATTCTTGTCCATCCACTTGGCAAAATAGGATAAAGCCAAACAGTCAAAACAACAAGTGGATGTCCTCGAATGAGTAAAATATGCAATCAGCATGCTCACACAATAAGATGGCAAATGAAATATGTGGCAAGGCATGCACAACCAATTCTAGCATCTATCAAGCAATTTGCGATGACTAGGTCATCTATATATGAGTATATTGACTTAGGAGTCAAGTGAGAACACTTGATCGTAGGTCATACTCATCGTTTAAGCTCAAGTGGGGTTACCACTTTTACATAAAGCATTGTTTTGTTCACATCTTTAGAGTTGCTTTAGCTCAAGTCTTAGAGTAAAGCTCCCCCTAGATGTGATACCCCCCCTAAGAGGGATGAACTAACCTTGGGTTTTGTCGATGATGACTTCATGTAGATATTGAAGATGTGGATGCTCAATGTTGATGTAGATCTCTTGGAGCTATCCATTTGAGTGAATTGCACTTTCAATACCTACATGGGTTAGTCCCACAAGGAACAAACAAGGATATCCATAGACCATAGAGTGATGCACACAGATGATGTCCATGAAAACTTTAGGTTACCTTGTCCCTTGTCTTACCAACAAGAGGGTTTGTGACTCCTTGAACTAGTGCAAGATGTGGAAGTTGATTGCACTTGTCCTTGCCAAAATGATAAGAGTGAAGTATGTTGGCGGAGTCACCCTCGAGAACTCTCTAGTTCTTCTTCTTTTGGATCCACATCATCTTGATGGGAATCCTTGGAGTTGTAGTCGTACTTGATGAAGTGGAACTTGAAGTAGTCTTGGGAATCCACTTGACTAAGGTCTTAGGAGCTTCTCAAATGCATCAATTTCCTCTTGAAGCTTGTCCTTGCCTTTTTGCTCGTAGTCTTGTGGTGGAAGATCATCTTGAGCTTGTGTCCCCTTGAAAGAAGTATCATACTTCTCTTGTTGAGGAACAAACTTTGTCTTGGGGTATTGATCTTCTTCCCACTCAACTCCATTGGCATTGAACTTTCGTTCAAAACCAACACCTTGATTCTTCCGGTGCATTCCTTGCTTGCGCACAATTTCCTCGAATTGCTTACTCCCGGCAAGGCTTTTGTACACTCCTTTCTCTATAATTCCCTTCAATAAGCTATTTTCTTGCTCAAGTGTAACTTGGCTAAGAGAATCATTAGTGTGAATCAAGAGAACTACTAGAAGCAACAATATTGGATTTAACATGATCATTGTTACTGCTAGAGGAAGAATCTTCTTGTTCTTGTTACTAGACTTGACTTGAGGCATGTAAGTGGATAAGAGTAAACGCTTGGCAATGTAAGAAGAACTTTTCTTGCGGAGATCATCATTGATTGCTTTTAAGAACTCATGCTCTTGCTCAAGATTGAGCTTTTCAAAGCGTAATTTCTCATGAGCTCTTAAAAGTTCTCGATGATCTTCGAAGATAGTTTCATGAGCTAACTTAAGAGTGTTTAGTTCTTTAGTTAGAGCCTCAATCTTCTCCTTATCATTGTCATTCGTTTTATCTTGATTAGCATGATTAATTGACGTTTCATCACAGTATTCATCACTAGAGTTGTCAACAAGTAAATCATCATCACCTAGAAAATCATCTTCATCACTATTGAAATCAACATACTCGGGGTGTGTTACCTTACCCTTTAGGCCATGAAGCATCTTCCAATTCCTTCATTTGGTGAGTCAAATATGTCGTAGGAGTTGGTTGACACAAGTGCTAGACCGGCAACACCTTCATCTTGAGTATATTCGGAGTCGGAGTGATAACTTCTCTCGGAGTGCGGAGTCGGAGCCGGATACCCATTCACCAACATGAGCTTGATGTCTTCGTTTTGTGTAGCTCCTTGATGACTTGTCCTTCCTTTCCGAATCCTTGCTTCTCCGTGGTATCTTCGCTCATAACGATCATCTCTACTCCTTCTCTCTTTGGTGGTGATTCTTCTCTTCTTCTTTTGGAGAATCTTCTCTTCTCTTGTAGGGAGCGTACACTCATTGGAATAGTGTCCGGGTCTTCCACAATTGTAGCATTTCGCTCTCGACTAGAAGATCTTTTGTCATTGTAGGACCTTGACTTGAGCTTCTATCTTTGCTTCTACTCTTGTAGAACTTGTTGAAGTTCTTCACCATTAAGCTCAATTCTTCATTGAAGTCTTGTTTCTCACTTGATGATGTAGGGGCTTCACATGAGGCTTTATAGGCACCACTTGATTTGTTGTGAAGTTCCTCTTTATCCTTAAGTGACATCTCATGAGCAACAATTCTTCCAATCACCTCCGTTGGCTTGAGATCTTTGTAATTGGGCATCATTTGGATCAATGTGCACACGGTATCATATTTTCCATCCAAGGCTCTTAGAATCTTCTTGATGATGAATCTATCGGTCATCTCTTCACTTCCTAAGCCGGCAATCTCATTTGTGATGAGAGCAAGCCTAGAGTACATTTCAGCGACACCTTCACCATCCTTCATTTTGAACTTGTCAAGTTGACTTTGAAGCACATCCAATTTGGATTCCTTGACGGAGTCGGTACCTTCGTGCATATCAATCAAAGTGTCCCAAATTTCCTTTGCATTCTCAAGACGGCTGATTTTGTTGAATTCTTCGGGGCACAATCCGTTGAAGAGAATATCACAAGCTTGAGCATTGTATTGCAACATCTTCAACTCATCCGCGGTAGCTTCACGGTTTGGTTCTTTCCCATCAAAGAAGTCACCTTGCAAACCAACACACACAATAGCCCAAACGGCGGGGTTATGTCCAAGAATATGCATTTTCATTTTATGCTTCCAACTAGCAAAATTAGTACCATCAAAGTAAGGACCTCTACGGTGATAATTTCCCTCGCTAGACGCCATACTCTCCTAGGTTGTGAAACCAAGGCTATGACCACCAAAAGCTATGGAGATCAAGCAAATGGAGACCAAAGCTCTGATACCACTTGTAGGATCGAAAGTATGTCTAGAGGGGGGTGATTAGACTACTTGACCAAATAAAAACTTAACCTTTTCCCAATTTTAGTTCTTGGCAGATTTTAGCTAATTTAGGACAAGTCAAGCAATCATCACATAATTCAAGCAAGCATGCAAAGAGTATATAGGCAGCGGAAAGTAAAGCATGCAACTTGCAAGAATGTAAAGGGAAGGGTTTGGAGAATTCAAACGCAATTGGAGACACGGATGTTTTTCCCGTGGTTCGGATAGGTGGTGCTATCCTACATCCACGTTGATGGAGACTTCAACCCACGAAGGGTAACGGTTGCGCGAGTCCACACAGGGCTCCACCCAAGGGTAACGGTTGCGCGAGTCCACACAGGGCTCCACCCACGAGGGTCCACGAAGAAGCAACCACCCACAAAGGGTCCACGAAGAAGCAACCTTGTCTATCCCACCATGGCCATCGCCCACACAGGACTTGCCTCACTAGCGGTAGATCTTCACGAAGTAGGCGATCTCCTTGCCCTTACAAACTCCTTGGTTCAACTCCACAATCTTGTCGGAGGCTCCCAAGTGACACCTAGCCAATCTAGGAGACACCACTCTCCAAGAAGTAACAAATAGTGTGTAGGTAATGAACTCCTTGCTCTTGTGCTTCAAATGATAGTCTCCCCAACACTCAACTCTCTCTCATAGGATTTGGATTTGGTGGAAAGAGTTTGAGTGGAAAGCAACTTGGGAAGGCTAGAGATCAAGATTCATATGGTAGGAATGGAATGTCTTGGTCTCAACACATGAGTAGGTGGTTCTCTCTCAGAACATATGAGTGGAATGGTGTATGTGTGTTCTGATGGCTCTCTCATGAATGAAGGAGGTGGAGGGGTATATATAGCCTCCACACAAAATCCAACCGTTACACACGTTTTCCAATCTCGGTGGGACCGAATCAACAAACTCGGTCGGACCAAAAATGTAAACCTAGTGACCGTTAGAGATTTTCGGTGGGACTGACATGCAACTCGGTAGGACCGATATGGTTAGGGTTTGGGCATAACGTAATCTCGGTGAGACCGATTACACAAACTCGGTGAGACCGAATTTGGTAATTAGCTAACCAGAGAGTTGGTCAGGCAAACTCGGTGGGACCGATTTGCTCTTTCGGTGAGACCGAGTGGAACTCGGTGAGACCGAAAAGTTACAAAGGGGAAACACTGAGTTTACATTGCAATCTCGGTGGGACCGATTCGCTCTTTCGGTGAGACCGAAAAGTTACGAAAGGGAAACAGAGAGTTTGCAACCCCATCTCGGTGAGACCGAGATCCCTATCGGTAGGACCGAATTGCTAGGGTTTGGCAGTGGCTAATGACAAGTGAAACTCGGTGGCGCTGGATAGGAAGAATCGGTAGGACCGAGTTTGGCTTAGGGTTTAGGTCATATGTGGATATGGGAAAGTAGTTGAGGGTTTTGGAGCATATCACTAAGCACATGAAGCAAGAGGCTCATTAAGCAACACCTCATCCCTCCTTGATAGTATTGGCTTTTCCTAAAGACTCAATGTGATCTTGGATCACTAAAATATAAAATGAAGAGTCTTGAGCTTTTGAGCTTGAGCCAATCCTTTGTCCTTAGCATTTTGAGGGTTCCACTTTCACATCCATGCCATGCCAATCATTGAGCTTTCCTGAAATAATTATCTTGGAATAGCATTAGCTCAATGAGCTATATGTTGTTATGAATTACCAAAACCACCTAGGGATAGTTGCACTTTCACACGGAGATGAAAAAGAATACTGATCAGGCATTGACCCCTGCTGCCATTCTGCGAGACGAACACATTGATCTGTCCAGTGATGAAGATCTTGCAGATGACGCTCTTGAGCAACTGATTAAGAGCAAGGAAGAAGCAGAAATTTTCAATGATTTGCCTCTCTTTGACGTGGCAATCATCCACAACTTCATTGATGAGTGGTTTGAAACCCCCAATCTCAGCTTTGAAGATCTGCAACTTCCAATTGGCCTCAGCGTCTCTTTCAATGGCGCCATTGCTTCTGAGCTAGCTCTAGCTCAGCGCATCGTTGAACTGAAGCACAAGATCGACTATGAGAAAGCTCAGTTCAAGAAGCACATGGCAAAGCTCAGCGTGCAAGATGTCAAAAACTTCAAGGTTATGCTGCACAAGCTCAAGGAAGCTTTTCTCAAGAAACGAGAAGAAGCTAAAGGTTCTCGTGAGTGCATGAAGAGTCTGGCTGACAAGTGCGTGCAAGCCTACAATGAAGCTGAGAAGCGCAAGGCTCTTGGGCGTCCTGGCATCGACCCCAGAATGGCTGCAAAGAAGAAGAGGCCATCGACTGACAAATCTGCACCTTCAAGGCGGGAAGAACCTCGCATTGTCTTCCCAAGCAGCATGTCCGGCTCGAAGCCAAAGGTCAAGTCAACCGTTTCAGAACTGAAGAATACAAGGGCTGCCGAGGCTGAAGCCAGAAAGAGGAAAAATCCTGAAGCTTCTGATGTCTCTCCCTCCAAGAAGAAGCGCAAAACCAAGAAAGATCGGGCTGCTCCCACAGAGCCCCTTGTTGTCGAGCCCATCTCGGTTGCTTGTCCTGACTCTTCGCATCAAGAACGATGGATGGTAGTTCATGAGCCTGCTTCCATAGAGGCTCCTGAAGCTGAAGACATTCCAGCAGTTGACCCCACCGCTGTTGAAGACATTAGTCACCATGACAATGTTGAAGATGATGTAGTTCTTCATCAGATCGAGCACAACTTGGTATCATCGCCTGTTCTCACGAACAGCGAACTCATCAGCATTGGTCGTCCTCTGACGCCAATTGCTCAGGATGCATCATGGGCTGATCACCCACGACAACAAGACACCCCGAGTACTCCCCAACAACAAGTCACCCCACCAGTGCAAGAAGAAGATGATGACTTTGAGGCCCAGCCAACTCCATCTCCACAGGCGTCGCCAGCGTTACGCAGGCTTCACAAAGGACCAAGGCCCCAAGTCCCTCTTTCGAGCGTTCCAGAAGGAGAAGTGCACCACCAATCTGTTGCACGTCAGGTGTTCCCAGAAGCCACTCCTACTGTGAATGTCTCCGAGTCTGAAGCTAAAGTTGCTGAAGACAATCCGGCTGCATCAGCCGAAGAAAAACAAGCAGAAGAACGTGTCCCTACTCCCCCCATCACTGAAGAAGTTGTTCCTGAAGTGAACGTGTCGGTGCCCGACCCTTCAGCTCCTCAAGTGGAGGTTGAGAATCCTGAGGCTGCCACCACTAACACCACTGAAGCCAATGACGTGGTCATGGCTGAAGACAATGTGGAGCCTGCACCAAACATTGTGCCAGAAGCCAATGAAGCCAATGATGCACCTGCAACAGATGTGCATCCTGACGCCTCTGTTGATATCACTGCTCATGTTCCGCCACCAAGGCCACATACTATCAAGCAAGCATACAACTATGGTCAGCTTATCACTGTCAAATGGCCTCTTCTTGTTCCTCCACCTGCTGTTGGTCCCCAATTTGACTATCACATCGAGCGCAGGCCTCAGGTTCAGAAGCCAATGTCAAGGCTACCTAGGTTTCCAGGCACTGCATCTGCACCCGGATCATTCAATATCGATGGCTTCAAAGCACACAACACCTTCTTGATAGCGCCAAGAACCCCTACTCTAAGGCAAGAATATCTTCTGATCGGTTCTGGAGCTATCAGCAGCGCAGTTATTACTCATGCATCTTATACAATCAAGGTCGCATTTTTCCACATATGCGTCTTGACACTGAAGCCATAACTGGTCTGCCCTGTTTGGAAGAAGCGCTGGATTGCTTCAGAGAGTCTGGCTTGTTGCAGTTCGTCACTCACAAGGAGCACTGGAACAAAGAATTGTTGCTCCAATTCTATGCCACTCTTCATATTCGTGGCTACAACAGGGATCCGAAGACTTGGGTCCTTAAGTGGATGACAGGCAATGTTCATCATGAAGCCAAAGCCTTTGATGTCATTGAGCTAACTGGCCTGCCCACTCCAGGTGATCTTTATGAACCTGGTTGTCAGCTTCACGGTGCTGCTATGGAAAGCATTTTTCACAAGTCTGAACCCAACATGAGTCAGATGCTTAGCATGATGAAGCCTTTGCCTCCCGATGCTGAATATCCTAAGGAGTTCTTTGTTGAAGACCCTGAGTATCTGCCACGTACTATCTATCACATTATAAGGTGAACTCTCTGGCCAATCAAAGGACATTCTCCACATGCAAAGCTTGAAGGTGCAATGAAGACTTTGCTCTTCCATATTCTTCACGGCAAAAGCTTCAATGCACAAGACTTCTTCATCTGCCAACTTGCTGCATCAGGATCTGATCTCTTTGGCTTGAAGTTTTACGCTCCATGGATTATGCGTCTGATCAAACTACACTCAGCTGTCACCTATCAGCCCTCTGCTCGCAATCATCTGATTTTTCTACCTGACGTCAATATGTCAGTTGAAGCCATCTATCCAGAGCCTGCCAAGGAGCCCCTTAGTCTTCAAAATGCTAATAATCAAAGCTTCTCACAACACATTGAAGGAGTCCCAGCAGTCACTCGTGTTTATCCTCTGGCTGGTACTACCCGTGCACCTCATCGTGCCCTCACTGAAGCCACTGAAAGCACCATTGCACAACGGCCTAAGAAGCGATCTCGTGTTCTCAATGACCGAGAGCTTCTGGTTGCCCTTCATCAGAAACAGGATAAGCATCATGACTGGCTGAAGCGCCAAATGAAAAGCCTCTTGGTGGACGTAAACAGGATTCGCAACCTTGCCACCAAGAATGCCTTTGTCGCCCATGAAACTTGTCGGCGTACATGGAAAGGGCTGATGCTTATGTGTTCTGAAGATGATCTTCAAGATGATGGCTTCTCTGAACGCTTCAAGTTTGACTCAACTCCTCCAAGAAGGACTGTGCTGCGGCGTACTCCGTCTCTTGAAGACTCTGAGTTCTCCTCCTCTGCTGCAACAGTGAATGCATGTGTCATCGATGATGAAGACGATGCTACTTCACCACCTTAAGCGCGAATCAACACTGCACCAAGTTCGTCTGCACCGTCAACCAACACCGACGACCCTGCTGCTTCATCAACTCCTCATGGGAACGAGTAGGTGCTCTGTGTCTTCAAACCTTTTTGGTCCTTACTGACAAAAGGGGGAGAAGCATATGAGTTTGATAGTCTTCAAGCGGGTCCATATGGGCGGTGGTTTTATATTTTGCCTAGTGTTTACAACTCTCGCTTTTTGATACATTTGGTTCTTTGAGTTGTAACACTTAAACTCGATGGTAGTCTTCTACTTATTTGCTATTCTGTGATGCGATGATAAATTCCGCATGTGCGATGATAACTTCCGCACTTAGGTCATTCTGCAGACGTCCATTTTTCATTATGCATGCCATTATCTTCATATACTTTTCATGCATGATGAATTGTCGTCATAAGTTGAAGAGGATCTCCACAAGTACAACCTGCCATGTGCATTTGCATTCCAAAAGCAAATTACTTATATGCACATCTTCAAGGGGAGCCTTTGCCACTTATGAAGACAATACCTAAATCCTTTACATTTCACATACTTTTATCCCCGTTGAAAACTTCAACCAGTTTGTCATCAATCACCAAAAAGGGGAAGATTGTAAGTGCATCTAGTGCCACCCCTAGTTGGTTTTGGAGTATTAACGACAAACCTGGTTGAGGGACTAATGTGTTTGGGAGAATTACAGGATAACACAGGTAGTAGTCCCTCATTGATTCGGTTTATCTACCGGAGATGACCCCTAAAAATGTATGAAGACATTGAAGACAATGGTGGTATGTGAAGATATTCACATTGAAGACTATGACAAGAGAAGAAATTGCATGAAGACTATGGGGCGCGAAGACTTAGTTGTTTCGTTGTCTCCTTTTCTTCTTTGTTGAGTCATAGGAACCACCGTACTGTTAAGTGGGGTCCAAGTGAACAAAGTCAGAGTGACTGAAGTGATGCTCAACCAAAATCCTATGTCTTCGAGCGAAGACAATGAGAGCAAATCTTATCCAGAGCTGGATGAGTCAGCTTTGCTTGTAGCCCAAGTAAAGTTGCCGCGTGTATTTGAAATCTAACCGTTGGAACACGTGTCAGTTCCTTAGTGACACAGGGTCATTTCGGACAAATCAGGTCGGGTTGCCTAGTGGCTATAAATAGCCCACCCCCTACAACCATAAACGGTTGGCTGCTCAGAGTTAGTGTACGGCTTTTGTCGTTTGAGAGCAACCCACCTCGAAGCCTTTGAGAGAGAATTCCTTGCGAGGATAAAGCCCTAACCACCCAGAGCCAAAGAGTGTTAGGCATCACTGAAGTCTTCCTATCTGTGTGATCTAAAGACTTATTACACTTGAGGACTGTGAATCCTCCAGCCGGTTAGGCGTCGCGTTCTGAGCATCCAAGAGTCATTGTGGATCGCCGGTGAACAAAGTCTGTGAAGGTTTGGGAGTCTACCTTGAAGACTTACCAGAGTGATTGGGCGAGGACTGGGTGTCCTTAGCTCAAGGGGAATAAGGTGAAGACGCAGTCTTCTGAGTTGAATCTCAGCCTCCCTAACCAGACGTACAGTTGTCACAGCAATTGGAACTGGTCCAACAAATCATTGTCTTCAACGAGTCACTGGTTTCGTCCTTCCCATTCCTTTACTTACTGTTGGCCCTGGTGAAGTCATTGTATGATTGCATTATCTTTTGTCTTCACGGAGTAACTGATTGTTCTGATTGGCTTCACACTATCTTCCTACCTGATCTATACTGCCTAGCTGCTATTAGTCATTGTGCTTTCACTTCATTGAATACTTGACTATGGCTTGCTTAGTGTAGTCTACCTTCCGCTGCATGGTAATAGGTTTATTTCTATCATTTGTCTTCGAAACTTCCATGTTTTGAAGACTTTCATAAAAATCGCCTATTCACCCCCCCCCCCTCTAGTCGATCACTAGCACTTTCAGCCACATCCCTCGAGGAAGATCGCGCTGCGTCAGAGTCCGTGCGCCTCGCCTCGTGAGGGCCAGGTGGACCGCGCCCAGCTGGGCTGGCCGACCCACCAGGAGACCGCACGCCCTCCCAGGCCGGGACAGCGCGGTAGTGCGCCTGGCGGGCCCACTAGAGGAGAGCGGGACAGGGCGTCCGCCTGGCCGCCTATCTGTTGGCGCGGATCCCGGCGAGGATTCGCCTGACGCTGCTGCGGTGCGGCTGCAGCCGCAGATCCCGAGGCCGCCGGATCTTCTGTGGCTGTATCAGAATCCTCAGGGTGCTGCATAAAATCATAAGAATTTTCACCAAAGTCTTCAATGTTTGGCTGCCCTGTTTCCTGCACACTTTCAGCTGGGTCATTAGCATTGGACAAGGACATATTATCAGCAGTAAAATCAGCTCCCCCTTGAGCGAAAAAAGGAGACGGCAAGAGATGAGAGGGCAGGAGAAGCAATTCTTTGTGAAGTTGAGCACTGGCATTTGAGTGGAGACTTGCGAAGGGAAAAACTTGCTCATCAAAAATGACATCACGGGACACATACACACGACCAGAAGAGATGTCAAGGCATTTGTAACCTTTATGAAGGGTACTGTACCCTAGGAAGGTGCATTGCTTGGACCTAAATTCAAGCTTGTGCTTGTTAAAAGGGCGCAAGTTTGGCCAGACGGCACACCCAAAAATGCGGAGAAAGGAGTAGTTGGGCTTGGTGCCAAAGATTCGTTCTAGAGGTGTTTGGTTCTTGATAAATCTGCTGGGGATACGGTTAATAAGATAGACCGCAGTGAGAAACGCTTCATCCCAAAATTTAAGTGGCATAAATGCATGAGCAAGTAAAGAGAGACAAACTTCTACGATGTGCCTATGTTTTCTTTCTGCGGAGCCGTTCTGCTGATGAGCATGCGGACAAGAAACATGGTGTGTGATGCCAATGCGTTCAAAAAATGAGCTCAACCGTTGGTACTCCCCACCCCAATCGGTTTGCATGGCAATGATTTTACGATCAAAGAGACGTTCAACATGAGCTTGGAAAAGGCGAAATTTTTCGAAGACATCAGATTTATTTTTGAGCAAATATATCCAGCTAAACTTGCTAAAATCATCAATAAAACTGACATAGTATTTCTGCCTTCCTACAGAGACGGGTCCAGGACCCCAAACATCTGAAAAAAATCAGCTCTAAAGGAGCTGTGGATCCACTAGTTGAACGAGAGTAAGGTAACTGATGGCTCTTGGCCATCTGACATGCATCACACACCAGAAAGTGGTCTTGTTTATTCGAGACAGGAAGATTGAAATCACGTAGAATCTTTTGAACTACCGGAAGGGCAGGGTGCCCTAGGCGCTTGTGCCACCGAGAGGTGGAAGGCTTGATGGCAGCAAGAACTTGGCGTGGAGGTGCACTTTGCCGTCCGGTCACGGGGAACAAGCCCCATCTACTCTTGTTTTGCAGAATTGTTCTCCGGGTAGCCTGATCCTTAACAAGAAAGAATTCGGGATGAAGCTCAATGAATACATCATTATCTCATATAAGATTATAGGCAGAAAGAAGGCTTTGGTCGGCACTAGGAGCATGAAGGATGTTGTTGAGATGTAAGGAACCAGAGGGAGTAGATAATATTGAATGACCAATATGCGCTATGTCCATACCTTGCCCACTTGCCGTGTGAATTTGGTCGGTGCCGGTGTAGCGATCACGGACGGCCAGCTCATACAACTCGCCGGTGACGTGATCTGTGGTGCCGGTGTCGAGATACCAACTGGTATCCACGCCGTAGGAGTGGGCAGAGTTGGCGGAGCATGGGTTGCCACCACTACCGCCGTCGCCACCGCGCCCTCCACCGCTGCGTCCGCCACCACCACTGCCTGCAGGGTTACGTACATTGTTGTTGAAGCCTTTATCGAACCTCTTCTTGCAGCGCCACGCACAGTGGCCTTCCTTCCTTGCAGATTTGACAGCGTTCGTGATCACCGCGGTCACCACGGTCATCGTTCTGTGGGCGCAGCGCACCACCGCCACCACCACCTGAGTTGTCGGGGTAGTTGCCTCCGCGCCGTGTCCACCACCCTGACCACCGCGTCCGCCACCGTAGCCGCCACGACCACCCTTCGCGGCGAGATTGGCGGAGTGGTGAGCGGAGAAGGCGGCGTGCTGGGCGGTGATCCGGGCCTCCGCAGAGAGCAGCAGCGAGAAGAGTTTCGCTGAGACCGATCGGCCGATCGGTGGCAGCGCGCGTGGAGATGGAGGTTGACGAACCCGTTGTAGTCGGGCTCGTGCATGAGGCCCTCGAGGATGTGCGAGACGATATCATCCTCCTCGAGGGGCTTTCCCTGCAGCAGCAAGTTCATCTGCTAACCCCTTCATCTTCGTGAAGTAAGCAGAGGCGGAGAGATCTCCTTGCGGGCGTTGCCAATCGCCGAGCGAAGCTGAATTTGACGTGCTCAGGACTGCGCAGAGAAGCTCTTGACCAGGGCTTGCCAAACGCCCGCGGCCCGTGGTGTGATTGGACACATGCATCACGAACTTCACGGGATAGAGATGCGAGCAAAAAGTTAGGACCTGTTGATCTTGATAACCCAGATTGCATGCTCTGGATTGGGCAGCTCGGTGGTCTCCTTCTTCCCATTGGTCTCCTTCTCGGTGACGATGACAGCAGCGGGTTCCTTGATCGAGCCATCAAGGTAGCCCATCATCGCCGCAGCCCTGGCGTGCGGAAGAACTTGGACCTTCCACACCAGGAAGTTGTCACGGGTGAGTTTCCGTGATGGTGTGGCCGAGGGAGACGAGCGAGGGCATGGCCATGGCGTGGGAGGAGGAAAAAGATGACATGATCTAGATGTGTGGAAGAACTAGGCTCTGTATACCATGTGAAACAAGAGGCTGGAAGCGCTTGCCGGGGCAGGGACGCATTTGCGTGTTTATATAGGCCAGACATGCGGCAAGATTACAAGGAGGTTAGGGATTAGGTTAGGTGTGGATTGATCTCCAAGCTAAGCTAACTACCAAGATCTCAGTCACAACAACCTAACCTATCCTAACTACAACACGCACGCCACATATCTAGCCGGCCACGGTTTATAACCATACCGTGGCAAGGCATTACAATGATGTTTAACAGTTGAAGCTTTAGCTAAGCACGTGTTGTCGTTGTCGTTGGGGCCATAGGAGGAGAGGAGAAGCTGTACTTGCGATGTAATTTTTATTATGTTTGGAATGCTTTGTACTTCCGATGAATCTCTATAATAGATCTGATATTTTCGTAAAAAAAATCTCACACCAATACATCAACAATTTTATATCTGGTGACTCTAATTGGTGGGCGAATTATATATCAGGCTTGCCGATAGGGCTGAACTTATCAGTTAATCATATTTCACAACCTCAGATAGTCCGTAAGAACTACAGGATAATCTACGTCCGATGGATATTATCGACCATATCCGTTGGATATCCAGTTGACCAAAATCCATATCTGTATCCATATCCGATGGATTCGTGCAAGTGCAGACCATATCCTTAGAAACGGATGTGAATACTGATCCGGAACAGGAATTATCTGTACCATTTACATTCCTAAGGGTAACCCGCATATTTGTGCGGCTAGATTTTTTTACCGTTATAAAAATATGTTTTACATATTATTTTTTTCAAAGTTGATGTGTTCAGATACCATTATATTCACATAGGTCACAGAAAAGTTTATAGCAAAAAAAGCCTATTTAGCGACCTAGAATGATTTTTTAGTGTTCCTCGACCTCAGCCAGTTATTCTCCTCCAGACTAAGTATTATCTGATTAATTTTTTATAGCCCTAGTTCTATACCATCAAAAATAAAATAATTAAATATAGCTAACATACCTGGTGTCAAAATTATTGTACTCCCTCTGACTCCAAAAGAAGAAGGACCATAAAGTTTGTCTATAGTCAAGCGGTGTAAAGTGGACCACCTTTGTAGGAAAAACTATCATAACTATAATACTAAATAATATATTTACCCTAAAATAGTAGTATTAAAAAATATATTATTATGTATTTACTGATACTAATTTGGCATTCAATTTCTGAATATATTTTTCTAGAAATTCGGTCAAAATTTGCGCGGTTTGACTTGTTTGTCTTTATTCCTTCTTATTTGGTCATTAGCGTATATCTAAAACTAAAGAGTTTAGAAATTGTCCAGTGATGATTAAGCATTAGTATTGATGGCTTACATCTAACCCTATTTTAGTTTCCTCAATCCATCTCATCATTGATCATTAATATAATGTTGTTATGCTTAAATTTGTTGCAAAATCATGCCTCTTCTGCACACTCATTTTACAAGTTATTAATATCTCTTACCCATCTATATATCCATAAAAACATGCTCATCATAACGTCAGAGGTGTTCGGGCTGAACCATTTTGGCACCACCTTCAACACGGTGACCACAAGGTGAGATAAGCAATGCTTCGCATTCTCTTTTCTGATCATTGCCATGTGTCTGTGTCTTCGGGTCTGCTGTAGCATTTGAATACTCATCAGAACAAGCAAGTTTTATAGACGAGTTATATACGCTAGACTGCTGTCTTTTGTTTTGTAAACGACGCTCTGTTCTTGTTTTGTTCTTACAACAATATCATGTTACATTTGGTCAGGGCTGAAAGAATGCAGAATTGGGTTGCTTAATTAGTTAATTAATGAATGTACGGGCCAATTCAGATTTGGGTTGCTTAATTAGTTAATTAATGAATGAACGGGCCAATTCAGATTTGGATTGCTTAATTAACTCTAGGAGCAGGATAAATTCTGATTGCTAATTGCATATTGTCACTGTCATGCGTAGTGGCGGCATTGGATTGGTGAAATGGTAATGAAGCCTGCATGATACCATGTTTATTTTTTAATTCCCTGAAAAAAACTTGTTAGCCTTTTGCTGTAGGTAAGGCGTGTGATCCTTGTTGCAGTAGCTTTTTGTATTGTTGCATACTTTATATGCAGCAGCATTACAAGTGTGAGAAGAAAGAAATATTGTTTCACTTGAAAGGTGCATTATTTTTCTCAAACCAAACACTGCATTTTTGTTTTGTAAGGGAGCACTAGTGAACAAGCTCATTCTTTTTCCTTGGCTTCCTGGCGTGATGTCACTTCACTTGTCACCTTGCTTAATATCCCCATTGGCTGCCTCGGGTGCTTTGTCCTTCTCTTTGTCTTCCTCCTTGCCTTTCTTCACCTCTGTCTCCTCTGTCTCCTTGGCTTTCTTCGCTTGAGCCTCCTCTGCCTCCTTCACCTTGACCGCCGCCGCTTCCTCCTTGGCCTGCTTGAGCGCCTCGATTAGGCCTATCAAGCACACATCCGGGTCCCTCTTTTTCTTCTTCGACATGGGCATCAGGTTCTCTGCAACGTCAGCGGGCGACATGTCGGTCTCCTCAAGCAGGCGCTGAACTTCCCCAAACAGCTCATGCTCAATGACATCTAGGTAGTTCTTGGCGAGCACCTTGAAGCCCTCAAAGCGGCAGTAGGACATCTCGATGTGCTTGTCCATCCTACCCCGCCGGATCAGCGCCGGGTCCAGCTTCTCCTTGTGGTTGGTGGTGAAGATGATGATCCGCTCACCTCCGCAAGCAGACCACAGCCCGTCGATGAAGTTAAGCAGGCCCGAGAGCGTCACCTTGGTGGCATCGTCCTTCTCTGGCTCTATCGGTAGCTTCGGCTTGTCATCGTTGTCGGAGTCCTTGTCGCTTGAGGCCTTCTTGTCCTTGCGGCGTTTTCCTGTGAAGTCGACGGAGCAGTCGATGTCCTCTATGACCATGATGGACTTGCCCGTTGTCTCGATGAAGAGCTTCCGTAACTCGGTGTTGTTCTTGACCGCCGTGAGCTCAAGGTCGTAGACGTCGTAGTCGAGGAAGTTCGCCATGGCTGCGATCATGGTGGACTTGCCGGTGCCGGGCGGTCCGTAAAGGAGGTACCCACGCTTCCATGCCTTGCCGACCTTGGCATAGTATTCCTTGCTCTCCTGGAACGCCATGAGGTCGTCGATGACGGCTTCCTTCTCATCGGGGTGCATGGCGAGCGTGTCAAAGGTGGCGGGGTGCTCGAAGGGGACGTGGCTCCAGACGCTTTTGCCCCGGTAGGGGTTCCAGCTGCCGCTAGCATTGTTGGTGAAGAGGCGGCGTTGGCGGTTCTTGACAGTGACAGCGCGGCCCTCGCCGAGGATGAAAGGAAGGTAGGAGTCAACGACAAGGTCGCGATGCTGCCGATGGAAGACGACCCGGTAGAAGCGCTTCTCGTCCCCGCCGGGGTATAAGCTGATGACGTTGGCCTTGGACTGCCTCTTGGAGGCGTACCACCAGATGGTGATCCCAGAGAAGTCGTCAGTGACCTCTTCATGGTCGTCCACGGAGACCAGGAGGTTCTTGCTGTCCTTGCCGAGCTCGGCCTTGAGCTTGCGCGCGCGGCGGGCGCACGCATCGCTGAGGTAGGCCTCGACGGCGAGGAAGAAGTCGCTGCGCTGGAAACGCTCGGCGCCATACTCGGAGATGGTGATTTGGAGGTAGGGGTTGAAGCAGGCTGCGAGCTTGGTGGCCCAGGTGGTGAGGTAGAGGCGGAAGGTGGGGGGCACGTAGTTCTGCACCACGGACCAGAGGAAGATGACGGTCGCCACCGCCGATCCGAGCCCCGCCCACCTCTCCACTAATGCCGCTGCCATGGCCGGACCTAGAGCTCCTCTTGATATTGTGTCGATGGAAAGCCGTAGTGACCTAGACTAGACTGGACTGGACTGGGCATGTGTGTGCGTGTTGCGTATATAATGCCAATGGCTCGTGTGGTGATTTTGCTGAGTTTGAAGCTATAGCTAAGCATGTGCTGTCGTGGTCGTTGGGGCCGGAGCAGGTGAGCATTGATCGAACAGTCCATGGAAACGAGATTACTTAATGGATCCAATGGCAAATGCAGACTTGGCTAGCTCAGTTTTGTAGAGCCAACCAGATGCGTCAGGATTGCGATTGTTAATTGCATCATGAAACATTTTTAGATGATTGATTGCATCTTGTTACAACAGGCTAATACAAAAACTAATCAGAGATGCATGAGGTCGGCGAGATGAAGCCTGGGTGACAATTTGCATCTGGTTGACAATATGTTAGAACATTATACTCCAATAACAGCGAGACACTGCGCGCGCACATACACACACACTTATTTGGGCCAACTCATGGGCCACACCATTGAAATTTTGTTTACATGAAATAACATCACACGCAGTAAACCAAGCCTTAGGGCAACTCTGATGTGGATCACCTATTGGACACCACCATTGTCTAAAAAAACCTATTGGACATCATCAAGACCTCTTTTCCCCTACGCTAGGGTTAGCTTTTCCTCTCAGCGACGTTGATGCCATCGTTGAGATTTTGCCTCCCCTGCCTCTCCCATAAGGACCGACTCAGATTGATCATGAGGTGATCCTATAGATCATTGTCTGGTCTTGGCGGACCTGCGGTAGATTCAGAGGACCTAGGGTTCGACGCCCGACAATTTCTTCTCATTGGGCTAGATTTCCGCCATTGACAACGAAGCTCCTGACTCGGGTACTAACATGAGCGATGTGGAGGCTTTGATGAAGTAACTTGGGCTTAGAGAGGAAGACCTCCATGATCATTTTGTGGAACAGTATGAAGCACTGACGGCTAGTTTGACATGATGGATAGCCATTGCCCGAGTCCATATGGACAAGCCCAACAACCAATACTGTTTTTAGAAGAACATGAGAGTAGCGTGGAATTTTGCCAAGGAGGTGACCTTTTGCCCCCTGAACGACAACCTTTACACCTTGGAGTCCTATTGCCTTGATGATTCGAAACGGGTTATGGAAGAAGGGCCTTGGAATTTTCGTGGTGTTGGCGCCATACGAAGGGTTTACATAACCCTTGCTGATCAAGCTCGATTCTCTAAAGATATGGACCTAAATCCACGACCTACCAGATGAGTATGTGTTGTTACTGAAATCACTAACAAGGAAGGTTAGCGAATTTATCTATGCTGAGCTGGAGTCACAGGATTTCGAGGGATTTTTTCTAGAGCTGAAGTTAAGATCAATGTTAATAAACATACGAAGAAAGTTGTTTCACTTATCCCAGATAATAAGCGCTAGATCTTTCGCCTAAAATATGAATGGCTCCCAAACTGGTGCTTGGTGTGTGGAAACCTTGGTCACATGTACAAAGAGTATGGCAATGAGATTCACCCCTTCCCCCGCGGCCCCTTGTCTTTAAGGATATGTGAGCAACCTGGTTAAGTGGAGTTAGACATGGCCCTGGATGTGGTAGGGGTCGTGGTCAAATTAGATGGTTGTTTTAGTTCGGGTCAAGTACATTGTAGGTCCCTGAACTGTTTTATGGGTGTCATGTAAGTCCTCAAATATGAAAATCGTCATCTAAATTCTCGAAGTGTAGTAAGTGTGTTATTCAAGTCTAAAAACTGTCCGACCCTGCCTAACCGGCCAACTGACGTCGTTGACCCGTGACACGTCAGACAAAGGGCCCTCAAGTTAACGGCCGGTGACAGAAATACGCAAATAAACTAAAATCATTATTTCAAAAAATGTTCGCGAATATGGGGAAAATGTTCGCAACTAATGAAAAAAGTTCACGATTTTAGAAAAATGTTCACGAATGATGAATTTGAATAAAAGTTCGCGACGTTAAAAAAATGATTGCGAACGATAAATTTTAAAAGAAAATAAGATATCTTCACGAACGATAATTTTGGGAATATGTTCGCGAACAACAGAAAATGTTCACGAATATGGAATAAATGTTCGCAACTTTAAAAGAGTATTCACGAAAGATATATTTTAAAATATGTTCACGGACCATGAATATTGTTAGCGAATGTTGAAAAAATGTTCATGAGTAAAAAAATGTTCACGAGTGATGAATTTGAAAAAACGTTTGCGTCCGATGAATATGGAAAAAATACTCACGACTTAAGAAAAATATCTGCGAACGATAAATTTAAAAAAAAAGAAAATAAGTTCACAAACCACCAATACTGTTTGTGAACGATAAATTTGAAAATATGTTCGTGAACTCCAAAAATTGTTCGTGAATATGGAAAAAATCACGAACAATGTATTTGAACTTGTTTTTTTTTGCACAAATTTCATAAATGATCATTTTTCAAACATTAGAGATTTTTAGAAAGTTGTGAATTTTAAAATATTCACGATTTTAAAAAAAACATTTGTGGTGAAGAAAATATTTATGAACTCTAAAATATGTTTATAAATGTACAAAAAAATCGTTAATATAAATGTTCATGGTTTCAAAAATGTTCAGAACTTCAAAATTATGTTCACGAACCACAAATATTTGTGGTTCATGAACAAATTTTCAAATTTATCATTCGCGAACATTTCTTAAAGTTGTGAACATGTTTTCAATATTCGGGAACATTTTTTGAAACCATGAATTTGAATCTATTTGGAGTGAAGTGCATTTATCATTCCCTAGAATTTATTTGATTTTTTTTGCATATTTTCACCACCGGCCGTTACCTTGCAGGGGCCAATGTCCGACGTGTCATGGGTCAACTGCGTCAGCTGGCCGGTCATGTGTGGTCGGACAAATTTTGATTCTGAATAACACACTTACTGCACTTCGAGAACCTGGATGCCAATTTTCATAGTTTGAGGATCTACATAATGCCCCTAAAATAGTTTAAGGACCTACAATGCACTTCACTCTTTTAGTTCCGATGGCATATATATGAAATTTCAATTCTATATCTACGTTATTGTTTTATTTAAAAAGGATGGTCAATTTTCTTTGCGTGCGTGAGATGGGCCTTTTTTTTGCCCTATTTAAATCGCCATTAAACCTATTAAACTACGCGTGAAGGGCGGCCAACCAGCTATGCCACATGACACAAGCTGGTTGGCCGCGGCGAGAAATTTTTTGGAATTTTTTTAGATGAAGGTGTATATTGTATTTTAAATGTATTTTTTTCTTTTTAGATGAAAGTGAGGGTCGCTGGTATTTTTTAAATAGAGGGTTATGCAAAGTGGCATTCACTGGGAGGCTGCGGTGGTAATTTTTTCCTTTTTTCCTTTTTACTTTTTTAGATGAAGATGAGGATTTTTTTTCTAAGATGTTCTTTTAGATGAAGACAAGGACTCTATGTATTTTTTTTAAATGGAAACGTGCGCAAACTTCCTCTCAAGCGGTGTCACAGGGGTAGCGCCCCAACCACTAGTTTGATGAAAAAAGGAGAGACTAGAGTGCAATACCAAATCTCCAGGGACGCGTCACTAGCCACTGCCGGGGCTGTAGTGTTTCCAATAGTAATGTGTTCGCTGTCTTTCATCTTATAGCGAATGAGTTAAAAAAAGTCTGATGTGGCTGCGATCGTACGACAAGATTCGTGCACACCAATCTGACGGGAGAGAGTGCGTTCGCGGGGACTGGCCTCCTGGCGAACGGTGGCGAGTTACATTTCTGTTTTGTTTCTGCTGGTGGAGACACTCCTCCAAGTGCTATCGCGTCCGTGTTCTTCTCAGATTCCTTTCCATTTCTTAGGGCCAGTTTGTTTCTAGCTTATAGCTTATTGTCAAAATAAGCCAAAAGTGCAAAAGAAATCATTTTGTAGAAAATCAGCTCAACTTATCCTTCACAATGCAAAAAAGCTAGAGGAGGGGTGCTTCTCGCTATTGTTTGAGCATACTAGTAATCATGCACGTGCGAATGCACGTATCTAAATAAAATTGATCACACTGATATAAATCTTAAACAATAATTTTAAGAACATCACTAAATAAATGTATCTTTTATTCAAAATTGATGCTTCACCCTAGAAACGCAAAGCAGATAACATTCCAATCATCATCTACTTGTGAGCCACATATCGATCAATGTTGTGTGGCCTCCTCGTTGAAGAAATCGTCGACCACATGATCTTCACTCTCCTTCAGCCAGAGTCGTTGGGCCAAACTAAATATTCACTGGACCCTCCGGCCTTCTGGTTCCAACTCATGAGTCAACTATGAAATGAATGACCCAACTCTCTGTTCATGGAAACTTTTCTTGTGGCTGCATAGAGGCTCTAGAAAGAGAGGAACAATAACCACTTCAGATTCGTGGCACCACATATTACCATCTGGACGAACAAATTCAAGGACCACTTCTCTCTACTTGTATTAATATTTCCAGATTTTAGAAAATAAGGAATTCTGCTACTATAGAGATCTTAGTTGGAGATAACACCATTCAAATATATTCACACAGATTTTTTGTCACGGGAATATATTCACACTGTTCACAGCAAACATCAGTAACGAACTCTTTATATTAACATTTCAAATGACTTACACAACTTCCACTATACATAGGTAAATGAAATGGGTGTATGCCTACATGATTGGCTTACAATTCATGACTCGATTCCATTGTTTGATGCTCCATCTAGCTCTAACTCTGATGTGAGTGGACACTATTTTACAGGAATGCTCACTGGATTTGAAAAGGACAATGTTTATAATAGAGGATGAAATAGTTACATGTCAATCTCAATACAGTACTACGAAGAAAGGCAAGGATACCATCAATAGCGCAGTACACCTGAGAGCTATCACCCGCCTTGCGACCAATAGATATAAAATATCAAAAAAATGCTAAAAAATAACATTATGCCATCTTTTTTGAAAAAGATAAATTCCATGTTGTATGTACCAATAGCTCACTATTGAGTAGGCGTACATCTTAGAGACCATATTCTTTTTCATCCTATCACAACCCCATGACCTCTCACCCACACCATATTCTGCATGTTGTGGTAGCAAAACCAGTAATATTCTGCCGAGATATAAAACCATACATGAAAGAGATTTTTTTTCACATACATGAATTCTTGCCCAAATACAAAAAAAAACAAGAATTGTGTATTCAACGCAAGTTTACCTAGAGCATATACAGAATGCCATGTTACTCTTAATAACATTTTAAATGCTTGATGATACATGGTAGTAAAAACATGTTTACAACAGAACAGAGGTTACCACAATGCCGTGTCAAGAGTTTTTTCCTCGGATGGCATCTATCAAGAGAAAAATACAGTATTTGAAAACACTTCATGGATAGAAGAGTGAGAAATATGGTTGCATGTAGGGCTGCTTACTTGCACCTAAGCTCTTGAAAACAAATAATGAACCCTTTGTTTCCATAGGTCAAAGACATATTCTAGCATATAAAAAACATGTCTAGAAACTTAACATTTTACCCCAGAGTGCTATAAATATTTTGTCGATTTTCATTTTGGCATAAGCAAAAAGCTATGCAAAATTAGTTTTGAAATTACTAATACAATACTCCCTCCGTCCGAAAAAGCTTGTCCTTCAAATGGATGTATCTAGCACCAAGTTAGTGCTAGATACATCCATTTGATAAACAAGCTTGGGACAAGTTTTTTCGGATGGAGGGAGTATTTTATATAAGTTGTGAACAAAGCATCATGATTGTACAGTCAAGTCGTACAAAGTACGGACCAAAATTATGCGGCATCAATGAATTCAAGATATAATTCCTCTCCTCTACCAGGCTGATAATTATTTATCTGCACAAGTATGATGCAGACCCATATAATGGATATGCAAATGTAAAAAGAAGTAGCTGCTAAGTCCACTATTTAGGGATAGAGCAACTGCCATCTCTAAAGTAAAATAAAACTGTAGGATCCTCATAAACGTCTCTCGGAACAGCAACCTTTTTCTTCACTTCCTCCTCTCTTACCAGTACATTCTAAATATATGCAAGGGTAGAAAGAGATATAATTCAGCCCTGTTTACGCTGCTTCTAAAGGCATCTCTTCTTGTGTCATGCATTTTTCTCTTCCCTATCTTCTCTTCTTAATTGGCTGGACTATTAGGAGAAGCGATAATAAATTTAATCGGAATGAAGAGAAGATCAAACAAATCAATTTGAAAGATTGGAAGGAGCAGAAGGAGGGATTTCACAATCTCACTAAATCACTGTCGAATTCATTAACAACATCTTGCGCTTCCGGGCAGCTATCATCCCATCTTTCATGCGAGAAAGAAGGCCATTAACCTACAGATAAGAAAAAGTATTGGTGGTGAAAGGAGAAGATTATATTTGTCCTTACAGCAAGATCAGGAAGCACACCTGAGATGTATTTGTTTCAGCAGTTCATGAACTGAATATAGCCTCGATCGGATTTCCTGATAGTCATAAAGACAATGATCCTGGGAATAAATGATGCAAAATCCAGGAGAGAAAACTTCTACAGAAATAAACATAGTACCTACAAGACATCTTAAAGCAAACATGCCATGAAGTTGTAAGATGGGTAAGTAATATCTAAATGAAGATGAAAATTTGCTAAGTTGAATAACATATAGAGATATTGTACGATAGACTTTGCTGATTCTGAAATCACTATCACCAACCCTAGTGACCCTGGAATGGGGTTCAGAGCTGTCCAGCCTAACAGTACTGCTAATTCTGCTAATTGATTTGGAGAGGACTCATTTCTCGATTCCGTGTCGTGTCCTCCTAATGTGGAGAGGACACACAAAGAGTTCATATCAATTGATTTCTCCTTTCTTTATTGAAAAATCAATTTTTTTCTCCTGTCATGTCCACCATGTAACTCGGTGCTAATAAACAGTGAGTGTACCCTATAAATCATGGTACGTACAAAACCATAACTTTCACTCAAAAAACAGTAGCATATACCCCAGAATGACCAGCCAATTAGTCCGTGCACAACACACAATTGCCATCTTCTGTTTTCCATATTTCTTTGCACAAATAAATCTAGTGGCAGCATCAGCAATCCAACTGAAGCTCCCATGGAAGGTAAGCGGGCAATCCCATCACAAAATCTTCTAGTTTCCAGTTTGCAACATACACAGAATGACAGGATACACCAGCAGTCTACTAAAAACACAGGCATTAGAAAAGCAGGCAGCCAATTACATGTGCTGCGACAGTACGGGACCGTGTGGGGAAGAACTTCAGAGCTCACACTTGAGAACCTTCACCTACAGAAACTAAATACTTGATTCCATCGTGTTAGTGGCAGCAAGCAGCATGACAAAGTGACGTACATGAGGAAGAGGTTACCATAGTCCAAGTCAGGGATGCAGCCGTCGACCACATAGAGGAGGTTGATGATGAGAGCGAGGAGGAGCTTGCTGAAGCGAGACACTGGAATCTCGGTGATGCGGCCACGAGGCGGGCGAGGTCAGCTAGTCGTCCGGAGAGAGAGAGGATTGGAAGGCACGCCGCCGCCAACAAGGAGGGCTTGCGTTCGCCGCCGATCTGGCGCCTCCGCCGGCCGGCGAGTCCTGCCCGTTCGCCGTGCCTCGCTCCCTCTCCTCCTGCCGCCAAGGAGGAAGGCCGCGTCCGCCACCGATCTCGCACCTCCGTCGGCTGGTGAGTCGCGCCTCTCGCCCATCTCCTCCGAATCGATCGGCGGGGTTCCTCTCGCAGTCCGCTTCGAGGTTCCTCGCTTCTGGTGGCGAAGTAATCTAGGGGGCGTTGAGCGGAGCCGCTGGTGATTGATTGCGTTGACCGGAGCCGCCGATGATTGATTGCACTAATTGCGCTGCTTGTTTATCCGCTAGTTTTGGCGCTGCCGTGCGCCGGAGGGAGCAAAGGAGTGACGGAGCAGCGGTTTGCGAGGAGAACCAGGGCCAGGCCAGCGAGGGTTGTGCGCGGGACGTGCAAGTGAGGGTCGTGCGGTTGGCGATCGACGGATCGTGTCAAGCAAGGGGTGGGTATTTTCTTGAGGGGCGGGGCCGCGGGGGCAGCGCGAGAGCGGCGCCAGCGCTAATTAAGAGTGGGTAAAACATGATTGGTGCTAAACATACAAGGCATGTGAAACGTAGGATTCAATTCTCTGGATGGATGAGATTGTCTGGTTCTCCGCCTTTCGTGCTTTTATAGAGGTAGTAGATTACAACAAAAATGCTACTGGCAGGCCCGCAACGCCCACGCGCAAAAGAATTTCAGGCGAACAGCCCAATCCCCTTTCCTCACCCCTCGCTAGGTTTCCTCCACGCCGCCGCCGGTCCCTTGTGCGCAGCTCCCTCCGCCGGTCCCTCCTCCTCCGCTGCTCCTCCCGTCGGCGTCACCCGCCCCTGCCCCGCTCTCCAGCAGCAGCACTCTACTCCGGCGGACGCCGCCAAACTCTCTTCTCCAAAATTTCATCTCCCCCCTCCCGATCTAGCCAGACGGTCACGCGCACCGGCACGCCAGGGATGATGGAGCCCGCCTCCCGCAAGCGCCGCGCCTCCTCGCCTCCGCCGTCGGGCCCCGTCACGCTGCCGCCGCCCGGCTTCGTGGCGGACAGGGAGGAGGCGGCGGCCCGCGTGGAGCGGCTTCTCCAGTACCAGTTCAACAACCGCTCCCTGCTCGAGGAGGCGCTCACCCACCAGTCCTTCGCCGGCGGCGCAGCAGGCTCGTACCAGAGGCTCGAGTTCGTCGGGGACGCGGCGCTCGGCCTTGCCTTCTCCAACTTCCTCTACCTCACCAACCCCACCGTCGGCCCCGGGGCGCTCTCCACGCTCCGGGCCGCCAACATCTCCACCGAGAAGCTGGCCCGCGTCGCCGTGCGCCACGACCTCTACCCGCTGCTCCGACGCAACTGCCCTCGCCTCGATCTCTTGGTATGTGCCGCTTAAGTGTCCTCGGATCCTCCTCCCCTGAGTTAGAAGCCATAGATTCGGAGGCTCTGTTTTTATATATAGATGTTGTATTAAATCATCCATTTATTACTGTCTGCTCGAGTGTTCGATGGGCTAAACATCTATCTATAGCAGCTCACGCCACATCTTAGCTTTGATTTAGTGATGCAAGAATAAGTTTAGTACTGTATTTAGCAATGCTGAAACTGGAATTGGTAAGTACTCACGCCGCTCCATTCGGGTTCATAAGGCATGATACAATTCAATTGTTAAGTGATTGATGTTATCTCTTGGAGATGTGGACATCAGATGAACTGTTTTTGGCTACCATTGTTATGTTACTGGGTATACCTTTATGCAGGTAGGACAGTTTATCCAGTCAGTGAAACAAGAGTTAGAGGATGACCTTGGCACTACGCCCTATGGTGGCACTGTATTTAAGGCTCCCAAGGTGCTTGCTGATATAGTTGAGGCCATTGCCGCTGCTGTCTATGTGGATTGCAACTTTGATCTTGAGAAGCTCTGGAAGGTGTGTAATCCATCTTTCATGTTATTTCCCATTCATTAATATGTTGATCTGAGGTTTCCAGAAAATAACTTAACTACTAATTCTAGTCATAATACGCTGATAAAAATCTATGTAATTTTCCATGAAGAATCGAATGATTTCATTTTGGCATGACCAATCCAAGATAGCTTTACCAATAATATTTGTGAAAGTTAAAAAAATGGACCTCTGCTCTCTAAAACGACATATTTGTTTACGGAGAGAGTAGTTCACTAGAATAATGGGTGGTGAATAATGATATCACTGTTAATTATGTAGGTAACAAGGTTCCTCTTTGAGCCCATTGTCACGGCAGAAACAATAGACGAGCAACCCGTGTCTACGTTGCATGAACTGTGCCAGAAACATGGGAAAGATATAAAATTCAAGACTTGGCAGAAGGGTGGAACTGCGGTTGTAAATGTATTTGTTGGTGGGGCACTTGTTGGGATGGGCTCCTCAGAGCAGATGGTAATCGCTAAGCTCAATGCCACAAGGGATGCATTAAGCAAGCTTCTTGGTGGAGGCAATCAGCAAGTGTTGACAACCGGAGTTGGCCATGGATCGGGGGTTGAGGTTGGAGAGCTTAGGGAATGCAAGCAGAAGCTTATTGAGCAGTGCAGCAGGAAGCATTGGCCAAAACCCATCTTTAAGTAAGATTCTTGACTACTCTGTTAGTTTTTAGTTTTATATATCCTGTTCACTAGTTGAACTTTTCCTGCAATGCTCCTCAGATGAGGCATCTCTTTCCCACACCTACACTACAATTGTTTGTTGATCATATATTTGTTCTGGGCATCTTTAGAACCGTTTCACTGCTGCACATTTTATTTCGTTTCTTTATTGTAATTTCACCTTTGTTCCCATTTATCTTAGGGTAGTAACTTTTGGTCATTTCTGCTAAACAACCTTACTAGGTAAATAGAACTTTGACCTCAGTAGGTGTGGAACAGACTTGTCAGACCATCACTCAGATGCAGTATGGAAACCACTAGTTTGGTTTGATTGCCAAACACTATAGCATGACCCCCCCCCCCCACACACACACACATAGTTCTTAATTCAAAATTTATTCTGTTACCAAAAAAAGGAATTTCTGAATAACAAATTTAAAGAAGTATAAAAGTGGAAAACAAAAGTAACTATTCAGATTAAACTTGTTTTGTTTCTCGTAAGTCCCGATTTGCTGGGAATTCAAGCTTCAGATTGCAAAGAGTAATGCCATACTCCATAAACTAAAAAAATATCTGCTAATGCCATTGGGGAAGCTTTCATGTTGATTTAATGCTCAAAGTTACTTTTTTTTTTCAGGTTAGAGAAGACAGATGGGCCGGCACATGATAGGACATTTGTTTACTCGGTTCAGGTAGAAACCCAAGGTGGTATTTGGTTAACTTTAGGTGAACCGATGTCAAGAGTAAAGGATGCGGAGAATTCTGGCGCGCAGAAGATTTTGGAACATCTATTGAAATTGTGAGATCCCTATATTGTCCTTTGCAAAGAACATATTTCTATTTCTATCCCTTTGTGAACCTTAGGCTGAGGTTGTGTCTAGCAAAAATAAAAAGAATACAAAATATATTACATCCCTTGACAAAAATGATGATTCAAATTTTTATATGAATGTTCCTTTGCCGGAGTTAGGGATCCATGCACTTGAATACTGATGCTACATCCTGGTGGCGACTACTAGGAAGGAGATCCTAGAAGCCCGCATTGTGGTGGTGACTATTAGCTTGTAGGTGGGAGATGAGCTCAAGAGAATATAAGGAAACAGTGATGAAGGGAGAGCCAAAGAGGTGAATGAGGATGAAGAAGATGCACCGGGATTTTCTGATGCGGGTTCATCCTGCCCACGCCGATGAAATCATATAGTTTGAAAAAGCGCTACCATGAGTTTTTTGTCGCAAAAAAAGCAATGGGACAGAAGTTAGCTTTCCTATTTATCTATTCACTCCGATGGTCGAGATGCAGATGTATACTCATGGTTAATTCGCCATACTTTTTAAAGCCATGCACATCGGTGTAGAATTCAGTGTGAACTGAAAATTTGTTTATAAACTTGAAATAGCATGTCCATCTCGATAGTAACGACACGGGCTTCTTTTACATAAATATCACGTAGAAAATTGTAAGGATGAGACATAAATTTCCACGTACATAAAATAAAAACAGAAAGTAACTATGAATAAATAAGTTGAACTAACAAACTATACATATACTATGATTAGGAGATGGTATAATATTTGCCACAACCATGGGACTGATAGCTATAAAAATTAAATATATTTTTTGGAGAGCTTAGATCGAAAGAACCTCATCCGAACAAATGTTTTTTTTACATTGGTATAGATTTGCTTATCTCGTCTGTTTAAGAAATTCTCTGGTTTGTGGTTGTTGAACGGTGGTTTTTCAACAGTTGCTTTATAAACACTCCAGGAAAATGTTAGATGACGGGATTTTCTTCTGTTAACAAACAGCGAAATTGGCAACCCGAGTTATCACAACCCACTCAGGTCATTTTCGATTCAGTGATTCACACAATAATAAGCAAAATCTAGGCCTTGGTTCGTGGTCAATGAACTATGTCGTGACGAGCTATGTTTTTGATATATGGAAACATAGCCACACTTTAGGACAGTAAAACTGAGCAGCTTTCCAACCATGTAATGCCTTGCGCGTTTCTGGCCATCCATTTTTTGTGACTTGGGCAACCTTGAGTCCTTGACCGTTAGTCTGTTGTCTACTCCGGCTTTCACAATTTGAAGCCCTATGGTAAAGTAGGATAGGGATTGGGAGAGGGAGAGGGAGAGGGAGAGGGAGAGGGAGATGTAGGCCGACACCATGGCTGTTCGGCTGAGCACAACTGCTCTGCTGGGATTTGAAGAAGCAATCATTCTTCAATTTCTCTACGGGCATTCATGGCAGGTGATGTGGCCATCCTTCCACTGCCTCGGTACATGTACGTGTATTTATGCCCCTACCACTTTTCACTAAATCTTTCCACTCCGGCAACACAACATCCATCAGCATGGTGCTTGGCTAGGTTCCCCTATATTTTTTTCCCCGTTCATGTACAATTCCTTCTTACACCAAACAATTACATTATCCTGATATCCTCTCAATCCCAAATTTTGTGCAGGTGATGTTCATACTGGTTGTGGTCAATTTATTTGGGAGATCTTGGAGGCTGGTACTCCCATTTTCTTACTTCGGAAATTCTTCAACTGATAATTTCGGATGGCCTCTGGACAGGTAATTACTTCAAGTGTACTGCCAGATCTTATCCTTCCTTGTTTTACCATCGATGTTTTTACAGCGCATGATTGCTTAGATTATATATTTTGTTGACCCCTGGATGGGAGACGAATCTGTGTGCTTGTCATTATTTAGTATAATTTCAGATTATAATGAATTTGTCTGTGCTTGGTATTGTCGAAGCAGATTTCTTGGACTTCTCATTAGAAGTACATAATTAGAATTTAAAGTCTTGGATTCAGTCATAGTCAAGTGTGTCTGGTCAACTTGAATGATTCTTGGCATAAGCTATGCTTAGCTAAAGGGGGTGTTTACTGTTTACTTTATGTATTTATTTAGTTCTATTTTACAGAATAGCCACATGAGATATTCCTGGAAATTTATATTGGTGTGAATTGGTTATGTGGTATTTGTATACACAAGTTGTGCATACATGGTGTTGTTTTTGTACTACAAAGGAGAAAGTTGATCACCTATTTTTTTTATGGCGGCAACCTAATATGGCGGTCAATTTTGGAAATAAGAAATACTGCTTCTCTTGAAAAGGCATCTTTTATCTTCCTAATCAGTTTTGTGTTCCCTACTTTGCTATAGATTTGTTTTTGGTCCCTATTGCAGAATAGTGGAGGGGGAGCAGGCTCTGGAAGCTCATGTATTTGGTTCGGGTTAAAGTTTTGAGCATCCAAGAGGTTGAGAAGCTGCTACATACGTGCTAATTAGCTCATGCTGTGTGCTGATTAACCTGATGCGTTTTAGATGTTAAGCTTTTGCTGTGGCCCAAGCTTATCTTTGAGCTTTCTGCTTTTGCATGACTTTAAAATCTTGGTGGAGGCTACTCCTATTGATAAATTAGTGGGAATTTAGGTTTATCTGGCGTTCCAAAAGTATGTCCTCAATGCATAAATTTAATTTTTTAGTGAATGATTGCTATATCGACACACATGCATAATTTTTACTTATGATGACTTCCCTTCTGTCCATGCTTACCCTGTATACAACCTTCTGTCCATGCTTACGTTGTATACAAATACAATTATGTTAACGGCTTAGGTATCCCCATAAATATTGTTTTCTTCTGTCCATAATATTTATTTTCTCATGATTTTATTTCATTGTTGGTATGATCCCTAGCATTTTATATGGCGATCCTCAATGAATTTTCTTGAGGATATTTTATAACCGAGCTCATTTAACTTTTTTTCTTTTCTGATTTGATGTCTTGTCCTTCTATTCTTCTTCCTTCATGATCAGGTCTATTTGGAAAGCCTGATTACTGATGTATTACTTGAAGGCAAAGAAGTCTTTAAGAATGTAATTCATGTATATATTTGCACTAATAACCTCTCAAACTGTGGAATATAATAATAAATGTCTGAAATTTTGCAGAAATAGTGATTTTTCACTGAGATGGTTAAAACACCATGCACAAATGATAGAGCATAAATGAGCCTCAGGTGAACCTGTCCGGTCTGGCACGTCAAGGACACTTGTATACCAGCTTCCCACCATCGTTGTTATCGCCAACAATATGAAGTGGTAAACTTTCTATCTCATTTATCTGCTTTCCTTAATAGTTTTCGCACAAATTTTTGAATTGTGATAACTCATTATCACAATTCGTCATTCTTGTTTACGCGATTGGATAGTGGCTATTTTCTTCCTTGTGACAGCTAATCAAGCTCAGGGATATGATTGCGATTCATTATCTTTTTCGTTCCAACCACTTTTACGAAATCTGACATGACAAAATAACCGTGACATTATGCATCACTTGTAATTTTAGGCCCAATAGATGCACAAAAATGGTAGATCGCAGCAATTATTTTCGAGGACTGGTTTTTATGGTCTCTAGGCGATTGAAAAGGAATATAAGTCTACATCCATTTTACTTTTGGAAGAGGCAATTGAAAAGGCATAGTTGTGCCGTTGTACATCCCAGCCATTCCTTCCGAAGGCCCGGTCCAATACACGGATATTTCATTGCTAACAAAAGAAACATTGCTTCACAAATTAGGATTACCCGGGAGCTTGCTGCTCGTCTTTAATTCCATGAAGTCCGAAATTACTTCCATGCTCGCCACCACGCTCGCCCCTGGTGTTTGCTCCTGATCATCCTCTACCGCTGCTTCCCATGCTAACTCTGGGCCGCCAAAGCTTCTTGCTGCCCATGCTCACCGAAACTATTTCATGCTCGCCACCAAACTCGCACTGGCGTTTGCTCCTGACCATCCTCTGTTGCTTGCTATATGGGCCGCCAAAGCTTCTCGCTGCCTGTGCTCGCTGACTGATGCTGAAGATTCTCGCTGCCCATGCTCTCCCTGTTGGAGCCGATACTACTTCATCTGGCTGCACTGGGAACCGGACACTATATGAAGCAAATTCTCCAAGCTTTGGGGAGCAAATTTTGGCTAGCAATGTCGAATCGAATGCTGATGGCAGAAACAAGGAGTTGGGAAAATTATATGTTTTTGTTTGCAGGTTTGCTATTTTAAGTCGAGTGGCAAATTATTTCAGTTCATTTGATTCACACTATCAAGTTCATAGTTCATCAATTGATGTACTTACATCTCCACAGATCTGCAACAACAATAATTAAAGTATGATAAAACTGTCTTGATGACTCATTTATAAAGATATCATTATTCCTCACATCTTTCCACACAAACGTCAGAGCTTGGAAAGTAATTACCAATCTTCGTATTGGAAGTAGTCTTTGCTTATTAAGCACTAACTATTTTTGACACATTTACCACAGTTTAAGTTGCTGCACATGGCGCTTATTGCAGACCCAGTTTTTAATGTGGGTATCACCAATATACACCATCCACACCCCGTTATGAAATGCAACGTCCAGGTAATTAGTGTTGTAAGGCTACCTTTAGGAGAGATATTTTTGGTTGTACTGCTAAAACTAAGGGGCGTGCCATCCAGGTAGAAAAAATATACCTGCTGCACACTTGTGGGAACTAATTCATAAAACCTTCAATCAAGATGAGTATCTAGTGAATCCCACAGCGAAGCAAAGCGTGGGCATGTGACTAGTTTGTTCCATTTTGCTCGTGAAGTAGTATTGAATTGTACAACAACCTGAGCTGAAAGTTCTTCTGTATCATCTGATTATTACCTGTCTTGCTTGCGCAGAGTCGGTCGATGGATTAAGAAGCCTCATCCTTGGAACTCCAAGATGAAGAAGGTGGCACTGAAATGTAACAGTTGTGATGAGCATTTGCAAGATTAGGGTGGCGCATGCCTGAGATTAAGAAGCTATTTCGCTGAGACAGTGAGATGGCCCCTAATTATTTTCTTCTTCTTCTTGAGATGATGGCTCCTAATTAGCAGCTAGCTACAGATATGCGCAAAGGAGACAGGGAAAGAAAGGTACATGTTGATGAAGATGCCGCTGAAATTTGACAGTTGTGATGAGCATTTGCTACATATTAAGAATCTTTGTCGCTGTGACGGCATGTTTGTTGATGGACGGATGGATACCATTTCTATATATCGTGTGTGACATTCCCATGTCATTATGAATCCATTATGGTACTTTTATTGTACTGATATTATAGTCTCTTGAGGTGTGGTTGATCCAAATGCATGAGTGAAAAATCTTAGTACATAATTATATATCCGTGTCTACAAGTTTTCTTATATCGGATATAGTTGGCGTGCAAGACAAGTGCACAATAATTGTAGCAGTATGTTCTACATCAAATCAAATACTCCCTTTGCAAACATTTGTAAGATGTTTTAGATCACTAAAGTACTACTGTCTTATAAAGTTTACAGAGGTAGTATGTTACAAGCGTATACTTTTCTGAACTAATACGTGTCGATCTTCATAGAATTCCAGGTTAAATTGGAAAACCATTTCCTTGCAAAAATAATAATTTGAAAACCATTGTTTGGGAACTTGAGATAGCGTGCCCATTCTGAGTATAAGTGTATAACACTGAACTTCATTGCATAAATATGACATAAAAAAGAAACTTGGTTAGCAAGGAAAATACAGTTTTCAGCTATGACCCTATGAAATTAATTACGTAAATATATCACATAAAAATATTTTTGTATGCACGGAAAATACAGTTTTCAAACTGGCGCTGTAGTAGTTTTTTTTAATAATAAAAAATAGCACAACGGACAGCCCGTATAGCCTGAAGGATGGCCCTTTACATATATTCTTCTTACCTTTCATCCAAGGCCCGTTAGCGGATGGCCCGTTAAGGCGTCGTCGAGGGTTTCCGTCGCCGGCCTCCTCTTAATTTCCAATGGAGAGCAGCAAGAGAATTGAACCGAGTTTGCCGGAGTTCCCCGCCCACCTCTTGGAGCGGATATTCCATTTGGTGGGCGGCTGCGTCTACTGCGTCTACTGGAGAATGGAGCCAACAAGATATAGCTATTGTGGATGCAGGGGAAGGCAGGCTTGGGATGTTCCGTACAGGTCATGAAAATGCAAGTGGTGAATCTTATCTCTGTTATTCCATTTGGCAAAACAAAGGCGAGAGTTCCGGCGACTGGCAGATGGAGAAAATGTCACTAGGTTCTGGGTATCGGTATAATATCGAAGGTGGAACAGAAAACTACTTGATCCTACTAAGGATAGAAGCTCAGAAGTACTTTTCGTTAATAACCCCACCAATCACTGAATTTTGCAAACTGGATGTCAGGACAATGCAGGTTGAGAGGATTTGTGCTGAATCTTGCGGGTTCTCTGGTTCTAAAGCGTTCATATATACCAACTTCCCACCATCGTTGTTGTCTTTACCGACAATATGAAGCGGTAAACTTTCTATTGCATCCTTGCTATGTTCATCCCTTCATGGTTATCTCCCAGCTTGTCTAGTGCCTAATAGTTCAATACTGCAGTTGGTTGTTCTTGTTTGCATCATTTAGAGCATCTCTAATAGATAGTCCAAAATTTGGCGGTCCAAAAGCGGAGATGTAAAATTTGGACCGTCAAAAAGTGCGTTTTGGAGCTCCAAAAAAAGCTCAACTTCAACAGATGGTCCAAATTGATGGTCCAAAAGAGCAACTCCAATAGATGGTCCAAAATGAAGATGTAAAACGACATACTACTAGTCTATTCAACATAGTTCAAACATCAAATTCAACATAGTTTCATACATCAACTTCAACTACTACTTATTCAAACTACCAGATAAACTACTCATCGGAGCTACGGAACTGCTCCCAGAACTCCTGCTTCGTCGGGTCGTCGCACCCCTCCTCCTCCTCCTCCGAGAAGTTTGCCCAGTCCTCCTCGGAAGAGGACTCGATGGGGATCACCGTCGAGGGACCGGCCTCATCCTCCTTCTTCGGCCCCTTCTTCTTCTGCTCCGCCTCACGCTTCCAGTAGTACTCCATCTCGGCCTGGACGTACTCCGGATGCTCCCGAGCAAACCTCACCATCGCCTCCTCATCGGTCTCGCCAGCACTGACGACAACCGACGGCTTCTTCGTCTTCTTCTTCTTCGTCGTGATCTCCTTCATGTTGATTCCCTGCAGCATAGGCATCTCCGCTTTCGCCCGACTCTCGATCTCTGGAAAGTTGAGGTGTGACCGAGGCCTCTCGGCACGCCACACCGCCACGTCGTAGGCACGCGCGGCCTCGTGGGCGGAGGGGTACGTGCCGATCCACCAACGCCTTACGGCGTCGGAGAACTCCACACCCCAGTTGCCGGAGGGCTTCTGCCTCACGCTGAAGAAGCCCGACTTGCCCTTCGGCGTCTTCTTTGGCGCCATTGGGAGCGGCGTGCGGCCGGGGCGGTGCTGCGGGGCGGCGGTGGCGGGCGGGGCGATGACGAATGGAGCCGGGCGGGGCGGATCTATGGGGCGGCGGGCTGCGGGGCGGAGCTGCGGGGCGGGCGGGCGGGTGGGGAAAAAGTGGGGAAACCCAAAAAAAACGGGGGCGACGGGGCGGTGCTGCCGGGCGGCGGTGGCGGGCGGGGCCGATACGGATGGAGCCGCGGGCGCGGATCTGCGGGGCGGCGGTGGGCGGGCGGGGCGGTGGCGGAGCTGCGGGGCGGGCGGTCGGCACGTGCATGGAAACAGCGGCGGGCGGCGGGGCGGTGGAAACAGCGGTGGGCGGCGGGGCGGTGCCGGATCTGATGCGGGCGGCGTGCGGCGGGGCGGCGGCGGGTGGGCGGAGCGCGCGGGGCGGCGCAGACGGGTGGGAGGTCGCGGGCGGGCGGGCGGGAACGGAAATGAAGTGGTGGTTGGGAGTTCGCGGGCGGCGGCTGGTTTTGGACCAGATACATCTCGTGATGTATATTTGCATCGCGAGGTGTTGCATTTTACATCACGAGGAGGCCGCGCTCCAATTTTTTTTTGCATATGGACTGTCTGTTGGAGCAGTGTTTTTTGCCCCAGACGGTCCAAAAGTTAGTTATTTTTACATTTGGACCATCTATTGGAGATGCTCTTAGTAGGGGTTATTTATCTTGTGCTAGGTACATAATTGCAATTCGCTGTCTTGTTTTTTGTGTTTGTTCAAATTGTCATTTTTAGGGAATCAGACAGGAGAAAAGATCTTCCACATAGCTTATGCGTCCATTATTATGTTAGGCCTCATGAAATCAACAATTATTTTCAAGGAATATTTCATGGTCAAGGTATAGAAGGATTGATAGATCCAGTTTTTCCTTTTGAGTATTTCACTCACCTAACGATAATTCATTCCATTCAAGCACGGCTACACTTGTGTCTATTTCTTAATAAATAATAAGCAACGAGGCAGGAAAAGTCTTCTTTTAGCCATGTTCGCATATATGATTTTATCTTCAATGTTGTTTCAAAATAAATATGATTAACTTATACAGTCACAAATAAGAGCCCAACTCACTGCTCATGTATCTTGTTCTCAAAAGCTGTTTGATTTGAATCAGCCTCATAAGATCCATTATAGGCGGGGTGCTGTTTTTCCTTTCCTTTTAAAGATAGTTGGAACATTTCACCCGCCTCTTCATGAGTCTGTCATGCCAATGCATGCCAAATATAAGTATTAATCTTTGTGTTGTGCGGTCGGTTCACATGCCAAAAAATGCCTGCAGCCGACCGTTGGGGCCGCCCCATGAACTTACCAGTAAAACCATGACGTCTCATTATCTTCTCCCATCTCCACAACAATTGCCGCCTTCGTTTCATCTCTCCCATATCCACCCCAACAATCAAAGCCGACGCTAAATCGGGCAACGAGGCCTGCGACTCAGGGGCGGGCAAAAAAGCAAGGAGAAGCAGGCACATTAAGCTGAAACCGGCGACGCCATGTCCTGCCATGGCCGAGATTCAGACAAGTCGGAGATGACTCTGGTGGCGGTGAGGCACGGGCAAGGAAGAGACATAGGGCCGAGATTCAGATGTACCAGCAAGCAATGGAAGAAACAACATGGTGAAGATCTGAGTATCAAAGAAAAAGAAAAACAGCAGCTCTGTTGGCTGCACAACCACACTACACTCACAAGGCAAAACGCCGTCCGCCCCGACAAGGCAACGCAGTTGTGAATTTGACGGAGAACTACGAAGAACTAGGCAAGGTTGGTGTCGCGGAGGATCGCCGAACAGACCACCTGTTGTGCGCCATCGTACACCACCAGGGCCTTGCCACCGCAGCTTTGACTTCACAACAACAAACAACCAAGGCAATCCCACGGACACGTCGGAGAAGAGCTGACTACCTCGACCAATGCCAAGCCTCCGACCTCACTCACCCTCTTTTCATCGTTACCACAAAAGCCATCGTGAACGTCCAGCCGCAGGAAGCACCAATGGGATCAAAATCTTCAAGACGGCGCCCTAAAGAGGGGAAACTACGTTGAAGACGACGATACCGCCCGACCCTACAACAGGGTCTTGGTTTTCACCTCAAGATCTTGATCCGGGAGTAGAGGTTGTTTAGATCCCCCACGACGCCTCCAAGGAGGATGACAATGCCCAGGGGCACCGCGTCGCCGGCTGGCGATCACCGGCCTGGCTTCCAGCCGGAGCAACCACTCCCACGTAGCTGGCCGAGGCCAACAGGTACCTCCACTGGACCGTGCACCCCAGATCCACCGTTGTCCGTTGAAACCTTTGGGTCACCAGCGAGCAGGATCTGCGAGCGACCGCCACACCAGCCAGAGTTGAAGGCCGCCATCCAGAGGAGCCGCCGGACCAGCTCATCTCTGGCCCCTCACGACACAGCTGTAGCAAACCATCGGGCGCGATCACTGCAAGCCCCCAATGTGCCAGATCTGCGTGGGCTGGAGTCCTCTTGGCCAACGCGCTTCTTGCGCGCCCGAATCACGCATTGTGGAGCCCCTGCGCTGCTGTGCCTCTGTGCACTGCTTGGCAGACTAGCTGAGCCGCCTCGAGGAAAGCCCCCCCCCTCCCCCCCGCGCTGCCGAGCCGCGCAGGCTTTGCCCGACAACTGCCGCCAACAGAGGATGAACAAACGGTGGGTGGGGTGCTGGCGACGGATAGGGTTTGCTCCCGAGCCGCCCACAGGAGCGGCACGCACGGGAGCGCTCGAGTATAGACAATGTAAAACAGAACAAAAAGGGAGGACTTAAAGGGATGGCCGGGGTAACAACAGTTGGGGTAGGGTGAGGCGGGGCGCCAGCGACACTGGCCGCAGGGTGAGATATGGCAAAATGAACCCTCTTTTCAAAGTTTAGCCAAAAATGTCCCACCTCCCAAACTTATACCTAATCTAACCCTTTTAGTTAATGCCAATCTCTCATGCATTGAACTTGTCTGTGTGGCTATGTCAGTGCTCGGCGTTGGAGAAAGTTAGTGTTCTGTCATCGAAATGGGTGTCACACATGTGTACACTAGTAGAAAAAGGGTCTAATGTGAAACTCATTAGTCACGGTTTGTAATTAAACCGACACTAATGCGACCATTAGTATTGGTTCCAATGGCTAGACGGGCGGCGCTCATTAGTACCGGTTCGTGGCGAACCTTTAGTACTGGTTCATGCCACGAACCGGTACTAAAGAGGTGGTGGTCTTTAGTACGGGTTGGTGGCTTCAAGCGGTACTAGGGGGGGGGGGTCTTTAGTACCGGTTGGAGTAACCAACCCATACTGAAGGCACCACCTTTAGTACGGGTTGGTGGCTTCAACCGGTACTAAAGACCCCCCCCCTTTTAGTACCGGTTGGAGCCACCAACCGGTACTAAAGGTGATGCGCTGCCACCCGCAGTGCACAATGTTTAGTCCCACCTTGCTAGTTGAGAGGAGCTCGCACCGGTTTATAAGCCCCGCCGCGGCTACCGCGTCGAGCTCCTCTCTAAGCAAACCTTTGTGGGCCTATTGCAAGTCTTCTGAACTGTGGAGCCTACTGGGCCGTACGGGCCTGTATCCTGGCCCAACTAGAAATTGGGTTTCTAGTCGTATGTAGGCCATGCCGGCCTAGTAGGCGGGCTGTTTTTGCTTTATTTCAAAAATAAAAATAAAAAAAATCCTTACTAACGGGACTAAAGGTCCCCAGACCACGGCGCGCCTCGTGCCACGTGGTGGGCCTTTGGTCCCGGTTCGTGTTGAACCGGGACTAAAGGGGACCTTTAGTCCCCACTCTTTAGTGCCGGTTTCAGAATCGGTACTAAAGGTCCTTACGAACTGGTACTAAAAGACATTTTTCTACTAGTGGAACAACGCCATGGTCCGTGGCATGGAGCTTTTAGTGCTCAATGGCATAGTCTATGGAGTTGACCCTCTCTCAACATTACACCATCATTTTTGCCACCCTCATGGGGTTAACGCCATGGACTGTGTCGTTGACCTCTAATAGCTCAAATGCCATGGTTTGTGGCGTTGACATTTGAATCTTGACGCTAAGTATTTTCCAACACGGAGGTGTGTGGTGCTGACATAGCCAAGGTCAACACGAAGAAAAGGGTTAGGTTTGGTTGAAGTTTTGGAGGGGTTCGTGTTTTGCTGGACTTCAAGAAAAGGGACAATTTTATTAATTCTCATGGCCGCGGGCAGCTGAAGACGGTGGTTGTTCCGGGCTGGCCGGCTTGTCATCGATACTGGGCACGGTGGCAATCTTGGTGAGTGGAGTCGAGTGGTGGCGGTGGCCCCCTTTGCTTGCTCGTTCATGTGCAGGCCGCAAGACGACTGATGAACATGACTGGTGCAAATCAACCATTGGGGAGCTCTGCTGCAGCCGACCGTGAACTAGCTGTTCTCTAATCTCTCTAGGACAGTAGAAGGCACACAGTTTGTTGATTGTGGCTGCCAAGACCCCCTTAATTATTTTTCCTTGTGTGGCGTAAGTTTGAAGTTTTCTCTTTGGAGACTGAAAACTAAGATTGAAGTTCGTTCAGCTCATTTATTTATGTTTAGTTGCATCTGCCTGACTGTTATTACAGCTCGTGTTTCAAGTTATGGCGCTAAATAGATAAAAGTGAGTTTGCAGTTCGTTACATGTGTCAGATTCAGCTAGGAACAATATTGCCAGTGGGACACAAATGCTATTCTGCTTCTGCCTGTAATACTATATGCTGTAGCTCCCTGTAAAAGTAATGTTTGCAGTTAGTTACACATATCAAATTCAGTTCAGAGCAACATTGCCAGTGGGACAAATGAGCATTTTCAGATAGTAGTTGCATACTTCAAATTTGGTTGAGAAACAATATTACCGGTGGTACACCAATGTTGTTCTGCTTCTGCCTGTTTAATACTACTATAAACCCCTATAATCTGTTCCTAATTCAGTTGAGAAACAATATTGTGGGTGGTACACCAATGCTGTTCTACTTCTGCATGTGTTGTTCTTCCTGTGTGTATACTATGCCGCCAATAATCTGTTCCATTTTGCTGATACGTAAAGTATTGAATCTGCAAAATCTGAGCTGAAAGTCCTTCTGCATCAGCTGATTAATTCTTGTCTTGCTTGCACAGAGTCAATTGATGGAGCCATAGTCAGTCGGATGAACATCCTCGTCCTCACAACTCCGGGCGGTTGTGATTTCGGCAGCGTGGACTCCGTGCAGATGCGGTCGCCTTGCCTGCAAGAGGACATGATTTAATCTACAGTGGACTCACTGTTCAGTGCTTATTGCGCTGCCTCCAGATGGACCAAGCCATGAGAAGAGCCAACGTGGCTAGGCCCTTGCGGTGGTCATTGGGTGATCCGAGGATGGCCGACGTGGACCACACAGATGGCCACTGGGCGAGCCAAGTGAACATCTTGACACGAAGAGGTGCCCAGCTTCTCCACGTGAGGCGCCAGTGGGGGGCTGAAGTAGATCTGACGAATAGAATACGATAGCAGGACCAGGCGGAGTACTTGGCGTCGGTGATCCAACGCAAGACCAGGCAGTCTGGAGAACTGGAGAGGGAGATGGGCCTGAGTAACCTTCAGAGTTGCACATACTCAGTCATAGCCCTGGCGTCAAGGCGCCATGGAGGTCGGCCACCCAGCTGCGACCATGAAGATCTTCCAACACCCCGCGCTTATGCCAACGACGAGGCACGAGTGGAAGGAGGGATGGAGCCAACTCAGAGATGGCCTTGCCATTGATCCAAGGATCTGTCCAAAAGCGGCAGGTACGTCCGTCGCCGACGGACCAGGATGTGGATGCAAGAAGATGGAGGAGGCGTTTAGATTGCTGGGGAGGTGAAGATGCGCCCAAGGTCTGGTGGGGTCCCTGCATTGCAACCACAGCCAATGAACACCAAGCTCAAGGTGTCGGCAGGCACGTTGCCAATGGATGGGACCGTGGCCACTGTGGGTCTCCTTCGGCCGTGGCAGAGGAACTCACGAATAGTACTGTTCACCTGCTTGAGCACTGGCGGGCAAAGAGCAATGACCACGATGATGTGGGACTGGATCACACATAGCACGTGGCGAACCAGAGCAAGGCGCTCGCCATGGGAGAGAAGCGTCGCGTGCCGGGTGGAAAGCTTCTTGACAAGATTTTTGACGATAGGCTGGAGCGACGTCGCGAAGGGTTTCCTCACTGAGAGTGGGATACTGAGGTAGGTGATGGGGAAACAGATGACGACACAGGCGAGCTCGTAGTTGATTGTGGCTAGCGGGGGGTCATTGCACCAGATGGGCGTGGCCGAGCACTTAGCGAAGTTAGTGCAAAGCCCGGGCGCCTCGACGAAGGCACGTAACAGCTCGCGGATGACCCACAGATCTTGGGTTGAAGGATGACAGAAGACAACGACGTCGTCAGCATAGAGGGATATGCTCGAGGGGGCATGGCGATCGGTGAGGCGCTGAAGCAGTCCGCGACTATGAGCATGTAGGAGGAGCGAGTTCAGAGCATCGATGGCCATCATGAAGAGCATGGGGGAGATGGGGTCTCCCTGGCGCAATCCGCAAGCAAGGGCGATCGGAGGTCCAGGAGATCCGTTGATGAGGACACGAGTGCTGGAGGTGGAGAAAAGAATGACGATCCAGCCAATCCAACGTCTCCTGAAGCCCAGGTGGCGTACACCTATGAGGAATGGCAGGAGACCGTGTCGAAGGCGTGCATGATGTCGAGCTTGAGGAAAACTCTGGGGACCCGGAGATTGTGCAACTGGCGGGTTGTCTGCTTGACTAGCATGAAGTTGTCGTGCACGCACCGGCCCGCTATGAACGTGCTCTGGTTGGTGTACACGAACTGACCAAGACGCGGAGCGATAAAACCTTGGCAATGAGCTTGGCGATGAGGTGAATCAAGCTTATTCGCCGGTAGTCCGAGAGGGTGGAGGCATATTGCTTCTTCGGAAGGAGCGTGATGAGGGCCTCGTTGAGGCATTGCATGCTGCACCCATTGAGCAAGTAGAACTTGTCGAGCACGGCACATATGTTAGCTTTGATAGTATCCCAGCACGCCACAAGGAACTCCGAGGTGAACACATCGAGGCCCGGGGCCTTGCCGCGAGGGAGCGCCTTCACAGCCTGCCAAATCTCATCCTCCATGAATTGGTGCTCAAGATCAGAGAGATCAAAGGAGCGGTCCTCAATCTGGTCGAGGTCGATGGAGAACTGGCAAGGGTGGAGGTGCCAATGAGCGAGGAGAAGTTGTGGAACGCCACTTCGGCCATGCCCGGCTCGTCGTAGACCGTGGTGTTCTCGTGCCGTAGGGAGAAGATGCGGTTTTTCTTTTGCCTATGAGCCACATGGTTCTTGAAAAATGCGGTGTTGGTATCACCCTCCTTGAGTTAGAAGAAATGTGCACGCTCGCGAGCAATGGACCTCTCAAGGGAAGCCAGGCCCAGGTAAGCACGCTTGAGATTGCGGCGTAGCCAGGAATCGTAGGGGGATAGGGCTCTAAAATCTTGAGCCGCGGGCAATCGATTCCCATGCAATCATGAGTTGCAACGATACATGGTCGGAGGTACGAGCCGCCCAGCTCTGGAGGTGGCGAGCCGTGTGCTTGAGGCATAGGTAGACGCGCCGATACGGATCCGGGTCGTAAACAACGCCCCACGCGTCCGCCACCGTGTCCTGAAACCTGTCGAGCTTGGTCCAGAAACGCTTGAAGTGGAATCGTTTTGGGCCAGCGTGACGCGGCGAGTAGTAAGAAACATCGGGCAGTGATTAGAGCCTGTCGAGGCAAGGCACCAAAGAAGGCAGTACAGCTGCGAGAGCTCTCATATTCAGAGATGCACATGAACCGATCATTGCGAACCAGCGTGGGAGAGCCCTGCTCATTGGACCAAGTATAACGATGGCCATGCATGTACATGTCCCCTGGCTCCATATCAGCAATGAAACGACGGAAACAGCTCGAAGTGCAGCGATTGATATGTCCATTACTCTTGTCCTCCGATGATGAGACAAGGTTGAAGTCATCCCTTAGGAGCCAGGGCCAGCACAAGACGCGCGGGTATCCTTCAAGTCTTCAAGGAACAGGATCTTCTCGTCATCCTCCTGCGGTCTGTACACGCCGGTGATCCACCGGGGGTGCGCGCCGGAGGTGGAGGAGACAAGGGTCGTGATGTGGTGCTGGCCAACGTACGGACTAGATATGGAGACCTGTTGCAGTTCCAGGCAAGGAGAATTAGGGCTGGACGCTCGAGCGAGCTTTTTAGCTCGGCCCGAAACTCGCTCCAGCTCGGCCCGACTCAGCTCGGCCCGACATGGAAATAGGCCGAGCCGAGCTGTGAATATTCGACTCGTTCGGCGACCGAGCCGAGCCGGTTTCCGCTCGGTCCAGCTCGATGGCCCGTTTCGCGGCCCAGTTTTTTTTTTAGAAAATTTGCAGCCCAGTGTACACACTAAGCAGCCTACGGAACAGCCCAAGCCCACTACGAAGCACCCCTGGCTAACCCTAGCGAGTGCGTGCACGAGATGCCGGCACCCCTGACTTCCCCCGCCGCGCCGCCGCTCTCGCCATGACCTGACGAAGTCGTTGTCCTCCTCGCCATGCCCGATGTTGGACGGATCTCTCTCTCTCTCGGCACCGCTGGCAGACGTGCCCGTTCGGTGCCGCGTCGGACACCGCCGTTCGTCGCTCCCGAGGTTCATGGCCAAGCTCGCCGCAGTCCCTAGTGTCCTCCGCCCCAAGCACAAGCAGGTATAACTTCCATGGCTCCCTCCGGCGGCGCGCACGCACTCACACCGACGGCTAACACACACACTTCACGCATGCACTAGCAGTAGCTTACTCACGCACGCATCCACTGCAGCACTGGCACACTGCATCGGCGCGCACACATAGAGCAATGCATCCACGAGCCGCTCGGTCTGAACCGAGCTAGATGCAAGACGAGCCGAGCCTCCAAAAGCAGGCTCGTTCAACTAGCAAGCTGAGCCGAGCTTAGCTCGTTCATGACGAGTCAAAGGCAGGCTCGGATCAAGCTCGGCTCGGCTCGGCTCGTGTCCAGCCCTAATCATTGCTATATACACTATGTTGTTTTCCTGTGTGTATGTGTCATCGATTGTGTGGCTACTCCCTCCTGAAACTAAGAACGTTTGCAAACGACAGGGAGAGAGGTTCTGAAGTATTTTATTTCTTTCTTTTGTTATCGTGGCTGCTTCTACGTACTTCTCTGCCAGCGTGACTCACAAAAACGATGGTGGTGTTGGCTAGTTGACTGTCTGTTGGTAATTTGGTTGCTGTGGTTCAGTTCTGGGGTTGCCAGCAGTTTGTGCTGCAGCCAAACCCAAACCCTGGCCTGGATGTTTGACCAGGATCGTACAATCGGCTATTTGTTTTATCAATTTCAGAAATGAAACTTTTGATCGAAATTTCAGAAATGAAATTGTGAGCGATGCTCCTTTTTTATCAAAAAAAGAAGTGACGGTGATAGCCTTGTGACAGATTAGCCAATGTGACCAGCTTAGCTAGTACTCCCTTCGTTTCATATTACTTGTCGCTGATTTAGTATGTAATAGGTTATGAGTGGATGGATTGATATTTGATCATTATGCTGGCATGGCGCCACCACCCGGCATAAGTTGAAACTAGTCACCACAAATCCTTTTTCTTTTTTGCGGGCGAGTCACCGCGAGTCCAAAGCCAAACCAAACCAACTGTGCTTGCACGGAGACGGAGGCAGGACAATTTTTCTGCTCCGTTTTTCGACCGAGCACTCACTTGCGCAGCAGAAATGCAGTCGCCGTCGCCGTCACCGGAACGAAATGCACGCAGGCGTGGATCGTGGCCTCGAATCTTCTCCGTCCATTCGTCAGTGCGGGCCGTACGAGACCGTTCACCTTGGCCGGGGGCCACCGTAGCATCCGATACGGCCCGTGTTCACATCGAGGAAAATATCTGGTACTCCCATCCCTAGAATGCTCCCGATATTCCAAAACTCAGTAGCACATTTTTAAATGTTCGAAAAATTATGCTGTTATTACAGCTTGTGTTTCAAGTTACGGCGCTAAACAGATAAAAGTGAGTGTTTGCAGTTCGTTACATGTGTCAGATTCAGCTAGGAACAATATTGCCAGTGAGACACAAATGTTGATTTGCTTTGATTTGATGGGTGTGGCGATTTGGTGCCCGAGCCCAGCTGATCCCGAAATCAGCGGCGCCCATTCGAGGCTGGGGATCCGAACAATTTGGTCTGACTGGTCTGACAACGAGCGCAAGAAAAAGGAAGTGCCGGGAAATATGGTACGAAACAGTTGTTCTTCCGTGGGGCCAGATCGTATCGTTGGGACGGCGTCTGCGCGCTTGAACTCTGGTCCGTGGACCAGATCGTCAGTGGTACAGGCGAGCCATGGATCAGATAGGGTGTGCGTTAACCGAGGCGAACTTCTAAATCGTTTCTCCTCGTTCATTAACGGAGGCATTGCCAGATCCATCTCCCTCTGCGCCGCAACTACCACACTGTGAGGACTGTTCGGCCTACGAGATTTCGGATTGGCATAGATGTATTAGATTAAGAGGAATAACTGCGGTCAGTGTACCGTACAATAGAAACTGGCTTCGAAATATTATGTGCGTACGCTTGCTGATCTGATGCCGGAAGAAATGGAAGAGATGGCGCTCGCGGGGAGACAACGGCACACAGCTTGTCCTGGACTAGTGGGTAAACAAATTTCGTAGCCAACAGCTCGCATTTGCAAACAGGAAAGTTCATTACGTGAAACAAACCTTTTCCTTAACATCTGAAAGGCCATAACATAACACTACAGTTCTAGTGCTAATACTGGGGGAAACAGGTTTACAGGTAGAGGGTGTCGAACCTACAGAAATTTCAGAACTCAACATTTTTGTTTGAACAAACTAATTGGCCGAACCAAAGTATACATAGCAACAACAAACAACAGAACAAGCACAGTAAGCATGATATTAGTAGCTAGCTGCAAGCAGAACAGCTGCAGCTACGAGCTCCGATCCTGAAGCAGTGGCGACGGCGGCGACTGGCCTAATGATTTGATTGACCAAAGCTGGCTCCGTCTGCCCGCTTGACTGAATGTGGGCTTGGTTCGGATCGGGAGATATCTACTCTGCGTGGTTGCCCTGATGGACATGGTTTGCGGTAGGAACTCCGAACAACTGAGCACGAGCAATCTGGAGTCGCTAGACCGCCTGAAAGTCGAAGAACACTGCCGCGCATGCATATATAGAGAATGCACGCAAAAAAAATCTTAGTGCTTGGAAGTGATCTGCGCTCAGAAGACAGGCGACAAAGCTACACAATTTCAGATCTACTTACATCGTAGCGGATGCACTTGTAGAAACGATGGCCGACCCTGTCGCCCGTCCTTGCAACATTGGTCTCAAGCTCCACACCGCAAAATGGGCATGACATCAAGAGGCTGAAGAAAATCAGGTGGGACAGGAAGGGAGGAGGAAGACGATGCGGACATGGCGGCAGATTCACAGGTGAGATGGCGTGTCGGCGAAAGGGGATAGTTCTGCGTTCGATTTGGATGTGAGGGCGAGATGGATTTAAGACGCTCTACTCCGAGAGCCGTTTGTGAGTCCGGCATTGTGGCCGGCTCAGTACAGCTCATAAATATGACTGAACCGTGCATACCCATCTGTTCCGCGTGAACAGTTCTACGTCATGTCGCATTCAATTCGCTGAAGAGCAGGACTAAATAAAGATATATACAATGCTGAAATACAGAGGCTGGCGCAGATCTGCATGGCAGCGTGTGGTATAGATATAAGGAGCATCTGAGCTCGGGCTCCGAATCGAATATTCGTGATTTGATTTGCTTTTTCTAACAACATACATTGATGGTGTGTCAATGTGCTGGATTTTTTTTCAGAATTTTTTAAACATTTTAAAATGTGCTACCGAATTTGGAGCACCAAAAGCACCCTAGGGATGTGAATACCAGATATTTCCCCGTTCACATCCGTCAATTGGTTCTGCATTTCTGCCAATACAAAAAACACGGAGGCCCTTTTCCCCCTTCCTTTCGGTCCGTGTGCTTAATCTCCTGCTCTCTTCTGAGCTCTTGTGTCTGATAAGAACACGGTACCTAGTGGAGCCATAGCGTACGTCCGCGTGAGCATCAGATGTTAACCTCGAATGAGAGAAAAAAAAGCATCAGATGGTTGACGACGGCCGATGACTTTTTGGTTAACAAAACGAAAAGCCTGGCAGCAAAACTAGTCCTACTAAAAGTGTACTGAACGAAGGAAGGTCTGAGCTACTCTTCGTAACCCGTTGTAGATACCCCATATGCTCGGGGTCCGGCTGTAGTATATAGTAGATACTTTTATAGGACAACAATCAAACCGATGACACCAAATGTCGACAGACACGTCCGGTTGGGTGCGGCCATCCAACCCAATGCACCAAATTTAAAAGCAGGGCATCGGTTTTCATTAATATTTGGTTTTTTTTACATAGCAAAAGAATTCGACCTTAGTCGATGATCGAGCCAGACGGTCCGGCCTCGTCGTCATCTCGCTACGATGCGAACAATGTTGACCCGCCAATGCTGCCATTGGCCGCGTCCGCCACCACCTATGCCTCCTTCATGATCTCATTGAAGTGGTGGTTGTGCCCTGCCTCATTGACGCGGAGCTGCCATAGCTTGCGGCAGAAGGTGTAGGTGTGCTGGATGGAATTGAGCACCGCCCATTGCTCATCCGCTCAAGTCCAGAAATCGCCGCCACCACGGCCACAACGGACTGATCGGACGTCTGCTCGCCCTTGATTTGGTCCTCTGCCACACGGTGCTCCAAGAGGAGCTGCGGGTTGCACCGATGGTCCTTTCGCAACATCCGGAATGCGGGCACTTGCGGCACATGCTACTCCTGCTCCACCATGACGCGGTGGTAGTGCGTCTGCGCTCGACCATTGGCGCGGGAGCCTGCTCTTCTTCCATCGTCATGTCCTCCTCGAGGTTGTCGCGCTGAAATGTGAGCCGTGCACTGGGCTTCCCAATTGTGCACCTCGGTCGTGATTTCGGCGCTGCGGCTATAGGCTCTTCCACCACCTACGACTCACCCATTGCATTGGTGGTCAACGAAGGAAGAAGAAGGGGTCGTGCACCAGTGGCAGTGGCTCGAACAGAGGGAGATGGGGCTCAAAGTGGTAGGGTTTTCTATTGTGACTGCCCGTCTTTAAATAACTAGAGTCGGGGAAGGCGGAGCGAGCGATGACTTAAATGCAGTAGCTAGGAGTTGGCTTCTTGGTCACCACACGGATGTAAATGTGGGGCAAGCGGACATACGGTTAGTCCGCTTGAATGCAATAGAAAGTCGTCATGTCCGGTCAAGTCCGCTCTGGACCGACATGAAGCATAGTGAAGGTTGCAGCAAAGCGCATGACGAGTGTTTCTGTGGGCTAAGGGTGTCAGACGCCTATGTGGTGGAGGTCCGGACGTCCGTAAACCTTCCCCAGTTTTGCTCTCGGTTTGTGAGATTTTGGATGTCCAAACCACTCCGTGGACGATTTGGTGCACAGCGGTGGAGTTGCCTTTACTACCCGATTAGGGCGGTTTGGAGCTCGGCCTACATGGTGGCCAAAAATTTGAAAATTCAAATTTCTCAGTTTCAAAAAAATCTGAAAGAAATTGTACAAGTATACAAAAGGATGTGATGCGTGCGCATGTAAAATTTCAGGCTGAAATATCTTGGGATGTGCAATAAAATAAAATCATGGATTTAGTGCATGTACCAGAAAAATGAATTTTGATCATTTGAAATTCTTTTCCATGGAGGCGGAGCTCCATTCAGCATCTTCGTTACAATACCCGGTCCAGCTGGTCAGCTGTCTCTGTGAACGTGACAGTACCCACCGTTGCCCATTGACCATTGTCCACTCCACCTCCCGTCCCAACGGTTTGCTCCTGAGTTCCCCGGCCAAGTCTATCTAACCGCACGGCTCGAGCAAGCACAAGGTACCAAGGCAGCCTTCATGGACGCGGAGGCCTTGTCGCCCTACTCGCCGCCTTCGCTGCGCCACAAGCTGCGGACCACCGTGTGCGGCTGCTTCCCCTCGCCGTCGTCGCCGGGCAGCGGCATGGAGAGGTCGCACACCGGCGGCAGTAGGACCAGGTGGAGGCGGCGCATGGCGGCCACGCGGCAGTTCACGTGCCGCCTGTCGTGGTTCTAAATCTGATAGTAAAATAAAGAGTAGGTATGTAGAGGCAAGATCTTAGCTATGGAGGAGTTGTACACGCTAGTTTACGAGTTCAGGCCCTTCTCGGAGGAAGTAACAGCCCTACGTCTCGGAGCCCGGAGGCAGTCGACAGGATTATATGCATGTGAGTTATAGGGGATGCGAACCCTTGTCACTGAGGAGGGGGTGGCTTATATAGAGTTCGCCAGACCCCTCCAGCCCTCAGTTACAAAGGGTTTAAAGTACATAAAGGTAGAGGCGTTACTGGTAACGCCTGTAATAAAAGTACATAAATGACCATTAAAGCTATGACTTAAATCCCGACCGTTGCAGAGTGAGTGGCTCTCAATCTTCTGGTAGTCGAGTGGTTGTTCGTATGGTCGAGTGCCTTTGAGATTGTCGAGTGGAACATAGCTCCATGGTCGAGTGGACGATGCTTTTTCTTCGACTGCTTCTGGTTCTTTCAGAGGAGTCCTTGGGAAGGGTATCTTGGTCAGATCCATGACCCTACCCTAGGTACATAGCTTCATCATTAGCCCCCGAATGGATCAGGGTTTGAGTGAGGAAGGAGTTGAGAACACTTCCGACCCATTCTTCATGCTATGAGTATATCTTGCTCTGGATCAATGAATTGAGGAGATAACATCAACTTCTTTTTCAGTCGCCTTGGTCCATTCTTAGTTTTTGTCGAGTGAACTTTCATGGTAGTGTTCCGAATGATGATGTGGAGGATGTTTTCCGTCTGACAAGTTGCCCTGCTCTCCGCAGATTTCGGGGATTCGAATTTTGGGAAGCGCGCCGGACGGGTGAGGCCGTGGTAATCGGGACGGATTGGGCAAGTCGCCTCGATCCCCGCGCCACCTTTTTCGCCACGTATCGCGCGCGCGACTGTTGCGGGATTTGTTTAGATCATTTGGGCCTACAAGCCAGTCACTCGGGAATGACATTATAAAAGGAACCGGACCGGGCCTTTGAACAGTGTGCTCTCATTCTCTTTCTTCTTCCTCGGACTTCTCCGCCGCGCCCGCTTCAGCTCTCGGCGCCGCAACCTCACTCGGACTCGATTCGCCGCCATGGGAAAAGAGAAGACGGTGGCGTTGGAGCGCGCGAAGAAGGCGACCGCGAAGGCGAAGGGCAAGAGGACCAGCCGGGGCGGATCCTCTTCAAGATCCGGCCTGCCGCCGGGCTGGATCCAGGGTGACTGGATCCGCTCGACGATCAGCCAGGACGACCTCGATGACCTGGTGGAGGGGGGACTGATCTGTTGGAGAACGTTGCAGAAAACAAAATTTTCCTACGTGTCACCAAGATCAATCTATGGAGTCATCTAGCAACGAGGGAGGAGTGGATCTACATACCCTTGTAGATCGCGCGCGGAAGCGTTCAAGAGAACGGGGTTGATGGAGTCGTACTCGTCGTGATCCAAATCACCGATGATCCTAGCGCCGAACGGACGGCACCTCCGCGTTCAACACACGTACGGAGCAGCGGCGTCTCCTCCTTCTTGATCCAGCAAGGGGGGAGGAGAGGTTGATGGAGATCCAGCAGCACGACGGCGTGGTGGTGGAACTAGCGGGATTCCAACAGGGCTTCGCCAAGCGCTGCGGGAGGAGGGAGATGTGTCATGGGAGAGAGAGGGAGGCGCCAGGGCTTAGGTATGGTTGCCCTCCCTTTCCCCCACTATATATAGGGCCAAGGGAGAGGGGGAGGGCGCAGCCTTGCCCCTTCCTCCAAGGAAGGGTGTGGCCAAGGGGGGGAGGAGTCCATCCTCCCCAAGGCACATCGGAGGTGCCTTCCCCCTTTAGGACTCTCCCCTCCTCTTGTCCCTTTGGCGCATGGGCCTCTAGGGGCTGGTGCCCTTGGCCCATGTAGGCCAAGGCGCACCCCCTAAAGCCCATGTGCCCCCCCGGAGTAGGTGGCCCCACCCGGTGGACCCCCGGAACCCTTCCGGTGGTCCCGGTACAATACCGGTGACCCCGAAACTTGTCCCGATGGCCGAAATAGCACTTCCTATATATAATTCTTTACCTCCGGACCATTCCGGAACTCCTCGTGACGTCCGGGATCTCATCCGGGACTCCGAACAACTTTCGGGTTACCGCATACTAATATCTCTATAACCCTAGCGTCACCGAACCTTAAGTGTGTAGACCCTACGGGTTCGGGAGACATGCAGACATGACCGAGATGACTCTCCGGTCAATAACCAACAACGGGATCTGGATACCCATGTTGGCTCCCACATGTTCCACGATGATCTCATCGGATGAACCACGATGTCAAGGACTTAATCAATCCCGTATACAATTCCCTTTGTCTAGCGGTATTGTACTTGCCCGAGATTCGATCGTCGGTATCCTGATACCTTGTTCAATCTCGTTACCGGCAAGTCTCTTTACTCGTTCCGTAACACATCATCCCGTGATCAACTCCTTGATCACATTGTGCACATTATGATGATGTCCTACCGAGTGGGCCCAGAGATACCTCTCCGTCACACGGAGTGACAAATCCCAGTCTCGATTCGTGCCAACCCAACAGACACTTTCGGAGATACCCGTAGTGCACCTTTATAGCCACCGAGTTACGTTGTGACGTTTGGCACACCCAAAGCACTCCTATGGTATCCGAGAGTTGCACAATCTCATGGTCTAAGGAAATGATACTTGACATTAGAAAAGCTTTAGCATACGAACTACATGATCTTGTGCTAGGCTTAGGATTGGGTCTTGTCCATCACATCATTCTCCTAATGATGTGATCCCGTTATCAATGACATCCAATGTGCATGGTCAGGAAACCGTAACCATCTATTGATCAACGAGCTAGTCAACTAGAGGCTTACTAGGGACATGGTGTTGTCTATGTATCCACACATGTATCTGAGTTTCCTATCAATACAACTATAGCATGGATAATAAACGATTATCATGAACAAGGAAATATAATAATAACTTATTTATTATTGCCTCTAGGGCATATTTCCAACAGTCTCCCACTTGCACTAGAGTCAATAATCTAGTTCACATCGCCATGTGATTAACACTCACAGGTCACATCGCCATGTAACCAACATCCAAAGAGTTTACTAGAGTCAATAATCTAGTTCACATCACTATGTGATTAACACTCAATGAGTTCTGGGTTTGATCATGTTGCTTGTGAGAGAGGTTTTAGTCAACGGGTCTGAACCTTTCAGATCCGTGTGTGCTTTACAAATCTCTATGTCATCTCCTAGATGTAGCTACCACGTTCTATTTGGAGCTATTCCAAATAACTGTCCTACTTGAAGCTATTCTAAATTGTTGCTCCATTATACGTATCCGGTATCTCTACTCAGAGCTATCCGGATAGGTGTTAAGCTTGCATCGACGTAACCCTTTACGACGAACTCTTTTACCACCTCCATAATCGAGAAAATTCCTTAGTCCACTAGTTACTAAGGATATCTTTGACCGCTGTCCTGTGATCCATTCTTGGATCACTCTTGTACCCCTTGACTGACTCATGGCAAGGCACACTTCAGGTGCGGTACACAGCATAGCATACTATAGAGCCTACCTCTTAAGCATAGGGGACGACCTTCGTCCTTTCTCTCTATTCTGCTGTGGTCGAGCTTTAAGTCTTAACTTCATACCTTACAACTCAAGCAAGAACTCCTTCTTTGACTGATCCATCTTGAACACCTTCAAGATCATGTCAAGGTATGTGCTCATTTGAAAGTACCATTAAGCGTTTTGATCTATCCTTATAGATCTTGATGCTCAATGTTCAAGTAGCTTAATCCAGGCTTTCCATTGAAAAACACTTTCCAAATAACCCTATATGCTTTCCAGAAATTCTACGTCATTTCTGATCAACAATATGTCAACAACATATATTCATCAGAAATTCCATAGTGCTCCCACTCACTTCTTTGGAAATACAAGTTTCTCATAAAATTTGTATACACCCAAAATCTTTGATCATCTCATCAAAGCATACATTCCAACTCCGAGATGCTTACTCCAGTCCCTAGAAGGATTGCTGGAGCTTTGCATACTTATTAGCATCTTTCAGAATTGACAAAACCTTCCGGTTTGTATCACATACAACCTTTCCTCAAGAAAATCGTCGAGGAAACAATGTTTTGACATCCTATCTGCAAGATTTCATAAATAATGCAGTAATCGCTAATATAATTCCAACAGACTCTTAGCATCGCTACGAGTGAGAAAGTCTCATCGTAGTCAACTCCTTGAACTTGTCAGAAAACATTTTAACGACAAGTCGAGCTTCCTTAATGGTGATACCTACCATGATTGTCTGCCTTCCTTTTAAAATCCATATGTACCTAACAGCCTTGCGACGATCAAGTAGTTCCCCCAAAGTCTACACTTTGTTTTCATATATGGATCCTTTCTAGGATTTTATGGCCTCGAGCCATTTATCGGAATCCGGGCCCACCATCGCTTCTCCATGGCTCGTAGGTTCATTGTTGTCTAGCAACATGACTTCCAAGACAGGATTACGTACCACTCTGAAGTAGTACGCATCCTTGTCATCCTACGAGGTTTGGGAGTGACTTGATCCGAAGTCTCATGATCAATATCATAAGCTTCCACTTCAATTGGTGTAGGTGCCACAGGAACAACTCTTTGTGCCCTGCTATACACTAGTTGAAGTGACGGTTCAATAACCTCATCAAGTCTCCACCATCCTCCCACTCAATTCTTTCGAGAGAAACTTTTCCTCGAGAAAGGACCCGATTCTAGAAACAATCCCTTATTGTTTTCGAATCTGAGACATGAGCTATACCCAATTGTTTTGGGTGTCCTATGAAGATGCATTTATCCGCTTTGGGTTCGAGCTTATCAGCCTGAATTTTTTTTTCACATAAGCGTCGCAGCCCCAAACTTTTAAGAAATGACAGCTTAGGTTTCTCTAAACCATAGTTCATACGGTGTCATATCATCGGAATTACGTGGTGCCCTATTTAAAGTGAATGTGGTTGTCTCTAATGCCTAACCCATAAACTATCATGGTAATTCGATAAGAGACATCATGGTATGCATCATATCCAATAGGGTGCAGTTATGATGTTCGGACACACCATCACACTATGGTGTTCCAGGCTGTATTAGTTGTGAAACAATTTCCACAATGTCTTAATTCTGTGCCAAACTCGTAATTCAGATATTCATCTCTATGATCATATCATAGATCTTTTATCCTCTTGTCACGACGATCTTTCAACTTCACCCTGAAATTACTTGAACCTTTCAATAATTCAGACACGTGATTCATCAAGTAAATATACTCAACATCTACTCAAATCATCTGTGAAGTAAGAACATAATGATATCCACTACACGCCTCAGCAATCATTGGACTGCACACATCAAAATGTATTACTTCCAACGAGTTGCTTTCTAGTTCCATTTTACTGAAACCGAGGCTTTCAGTCATCTTGCCCATGTGGTATGATTTGCATGTCTCAAGTGATTCAAAATCAAGTGAGTCCAAACGGTCCATTTGCATGGAGTTTCTTCATGCATATACACCAATAGACATGGTTCGCATGTATCAAACTTTTCAAAAACAAGTGAGCCAAAAGATCCATCAACATGGAGCTTCTTCATGTGTTTTATACCGATATGACTTAAGTGGCAGTGCCACAAGTAGGTGGTACTATCATTACTATCTTATATCTTTTGGCATGAACATGTGTATCACTACGATCGAGATTCAATAAACCATTCATTTCAGGTGTAAGACCATTGAAGGTATTATTCAAATAAACAGAGTAACCATTATTCTCTTTAAATGAATAACCGTATTGCGATAGACATAATCCAATCATGTCTATGCTCAACGCAAACACCAATCTCGATGGTAGAGGGAGCGTGCGATGCTTGATCATATCAACATTGGAAACACTTCCAACACATATCGTCAGCTCACCTTTAGCTAGTCTCCATTTATTCTGTAGCTTTTATTTCGAGTTACTAACACTTAGCAACCGAACCGGTATCTAATACCCTGGTGCTACTAGGAGTACTAGTAAAGTACACATCAACACAATGTATATCCAATATACTTCTATCGACCTTGCCAGCCTTCTCATCTACCAAGTATCTAGGGTAATTCTGCTCCAGTGGCTGTTCCCCTTATTACAGAAGCACTTAGTCTCGGGTTTGGGTTCAACTTTGGGTTTCTTCACTAGAGCAGCAGCTGATTTGCCGTTTCATGAAGTATCCCTTCTTGCCCTTGCCCTTCTTGAAACTAGTGGTTTCACCAACCATCAACAATTGATGCTCCTTCTTGATCTCTACTTTTGTGGTGTCAAACATCGCGAATATCTCAAGGATCATCATATATGTCCCTGATATATTATAGTTCATCACGAAGCTCTAGCAGCTTGGTGGTAATGACTTCGGAGAAATATCACTATCTCATCTGGAAGATCAACTCCCACTCGATTCAAGTGATTGTTGTACTCAGACAATCTGAGCACAAGTTCAACAATTGATCTTTTCTCCCTTAGTTTGCAGGCTAAGAAAATCGTCGGAGGTCTTATACCTCTTGACGTGGGCACGAGCCTGAAATCCCAATTTCAGCCCTCGAAACATCTCATATGTTTTGCGACGTTTCAAAACATCCTCGGTGCCTCAATTCTAAACCGTTTAACTGAACTATCACGTAGTTATCAAAATGTGTATGTCAGATGTTCGCAACATCCACAGACGACGTTCGAGGTTCAGCACACTGAGCGGTGCATTAAGGACATAAGCCTTCTATGAAGCAATGAGGACAATCCTCAGTTTATGGACCTAGTCCGCATAATTGCTACTATCAACTTTCAACTAAATTTTCTCTAGGATCATAACTAAACAGTAGAACTGAAGCGCGAGCTACGACATAATTTGCGAAGACCTTTTGACTATGTTCAGGATAATTAAGTTCATCTTATGAACTCCCACTCAGATAGACATCCCTCTAGTCATCTAAGTGATTACATGATCCGAGTCAACTAGGCCGTGTCCGATCATCACGTGAGACGGACTAGTCATCATCGGTGAACATCTTCATGTTGATCGTATCTACCATACGACTCATGCTTGACCTTTCGGTCTCTTGTGTTCCGAGGCCATGTCTGTACATGCTAGGCTCGTCAAGTCAACCTAAGTGTTTCGCGTGTGTAAATCTGTCTTACACCCGTTGTATGTGAACGTTAGAATCTAACACCCGATCATCACGTGGTGCTTCGAAACAACGAACTATCGCAAAGGTGCACAGTTAGGGGGAACACTTTCTTGAAATTATTATGAGGGATCATCTTATTTACTACCGTCGTTCTAAGTAAACAAGATGTATAAACATGACAAACATCACATGCAATCAAATAATAGTGACATGATATGGCCAATATCATATAGCTCCTTTGATCTCCATCTTGGGGCTCCATGATCATCTTGTCACCGGCATGACACCATGATCTCCATCATCATGATCTCCATCATCGTGTCTCCATGAAGTTGTCACGTCATCTATTACTTCTACTAATACAGCTAACGGTTAGCAATAAAGTAAAGTAATTACATGACGTTTATGTTGACACGCAGGTCATAAATAAATTAAGACAACTCCTATGGCTCCTGCCGGTTGTCATACTCATCGACATGCAAGTCGTGATTCCTATTACAAGAACATGATCAATCTCATACATCACATATATCATTCATCACATCCTTTTGGCCATATCACATCACATAGCATACCCTGCAAAAACAAGTTAAACGTCCTCTAATTGTTGTTTGCATGTTTTACGTGGCTGCTATGGGTTTCTAGCAAGAACGTTTCTTACCTACGCAAAAACCACAACGTGATATGCCAATTGCTATTTACCCTTCATAAGGACCCTTTTCATCGAATCCGATCCGACTAAAGTGGGAGAGACAGACACCCGCTAGCCACCTTATGCAACTAGTGCATGTCAGTCGGTGGAACCAGTCTCACGTAAGAGTACGTGTAAGGTCGGTCCGGGCCGCTTCATCCCACGATGCCGCTGAATCAGGATAAGACTAGTAACGGCAAGCATATTGAACGAAATCAACGCCCACAACTACTTTGTGTTCTACTCATGCATAGAAACTACACATAGACCTAGCTCTGATACCACTGTTGGAGAACGTTGCAGAAAACAAAATTTTCCTACGTGTCACCAAGATCAATCTATGGAGTCATCTAGCAACGAGGGAGGAGTGGATCTACATACCCTTGTAGATCGCGCGCGGAAGCGTTCAAGAGAACGGGGTTGATGGAGTCGTACTCGTCGTGATCCAAATCACCGATGATCCTAGCGCCGAACGGACGGCACCTCCGCGTTCAACACACGTACGGAGCAGCGGCGTCTCCTCCTTCTTGATCCAGCAAGGGGGGAGGAGAGGTTGATGGAGATCCAGCAGCACGACAGCGTGGTGGTGGAACTAGCGGGATTCCAACAGGGCTTCGCCAAGCGCTGCGGGAGGAGGGAGATGTGTCATGGGAGAGAGAGGGAGGCGCCAGGGCTTAGGTATGGTTGCCCTCCCTTTCCCCCACTATATATAGGGCCAAGGGAGAGGGGGAGGGTGCAGCCTTGCCCCTTCCTCCAAGGAAGGGTGCGGCCAAGGGGGGGAGGAGTCCATCCTCCCCAAGGCACATCGGAGGTGCTTTCCCCCTTTAGGACTCTCCCCTCCTCTTGTCCCTTTGGCGCATGGGCCTCTAGGGGCTGGTTCCCTTGGCCCATGTAGGCCAAGGCGCACCCTCTAAAGCCCATGTGCCCCCCGGGGTAGGTGGCCCCACCCGGTGGACCCCCGGGACCCTTCCGGTGGTCCCGGTACAATACCGGTGACCCCGAAACTTGTCCCGATGGCCGAAATAGCACTTCCTATATATAATTCTTTACCTCCGGACCATTCCGGAACTCCTCGTGACGTCCGGGATCTCATCCGGGACTCAGAACAACTTTCGGGTTACCGCATACTAATATCTCTATAACCCCAGCGTCACCGAACCTTAAGTGTGTAGACCCTACGGGTTCGGGAGACATGCAGACATGACCGAGATGACTCTCCGGTCAATAACCAACAGCGGCAGCTGATGCGCGTACTGGCGCCTAACCTGGCAGCGGGTAACCCGGTGCTGGCGAAGCATGCCCCTAACGTGCCGCACTGCGCCACGCTGTTTGAGGAGCTGGTAACAGAAGCCGGCGCGCCTGCCGGGGCCTGGACCAACCTGTTTGCCAGCAACGATCAGATTGCCACGCTGATTGCCGACGATCGCGTGCAGGGTGCCGCGCTGACCGGTTCTGAACGTGCCGGTAGCGCCGTGGCGCAGCAGGCCGGTAAATATCTGAAGAAAACCACCCTTGAACTGGGCGGCGTAGTGCACCTTTATAGCCACCCAGTTACGTTGTGACGTTTGGCACACCCAAAGCACTCCTACGGTATCCGGGAGTTGCACAATCTCATGGTCTAAGGAAATGATACTTGACATTAGAAAAGCTTTAGCATACGAACTACATGATCTTGTGCTAGGCTTAGGATTGGGTCTTGTCCATCACATCATTCTCCTAATGATGTGATCCCATTATCAATGACATCCAATTTCCATGGTCAGGAAACCGTAACCATCTATTGATCAACGAGCTAGTCAACTAGAGGCTTACTAGGGACATGGTGTTGTCTATGTATCCACACATGTATCTGAGTTTCCTATCAATACAATTATAGCATGGATAATAAACGATTATCATGAACAAGGAAATATAATAATAACTTATTTATTATTGCCTCTAGGGCATATTTCCAACATGATCCCCCACGAATCAGCGTGGCTCCCGGGGAACGAGACCGAGCCGCAACCGCGGGAGGGTGAGTGTGTTCTCCTCGCCACTCACGTTGACCGCGGGTTTTCCTTGCCTCCCCATCCTTTCTTCCGTGCCTTTTTGAACTTCTTCGGGGCTCAACTCCACCACTTCACTCCAAACACCATAGTTTACCTGGCTGCTTTTGTGTCGATGTGCGAAAATTTCTTGGGTTGTCGACCGCACTAGGGTCTCTTCAAACACATCTTCACCTGTCGCTCCCAGTCGGTCAAGAAGGCCAACCCGAGTGACGAGAGGACGGATGTGATCTAGATGTGCGGGGGCCTTGGGATCCAAATGATGAACAAGAGTACCTTCCCAACGATGATCCTTCCCGACTCGGTCCGGGGTTGGCAGTCGACCTGGTTTTACTGTAAGGACCAGCCGATCCTGGGTCAGTCGACTGGACTTCCCCCTTTTCCCTGGCTCGAGTGGAGAACCCCTCCTCCTTGAGGGTGATTCCAGAAGAGAAGGCGCAGGTCAAGGCGTTGGTCGAGCGGGTCGTCTAACTCGTCTGTGATGGGGTGACTGGGATGGACCTGCTGGAGGTCTTTCTCAGTCGACGCATCCAACTGCTTCAGGCCCGTGACCATCCGATGTGGATGTACTCAGGACTTGAGGACTCCACTCGGATCCACCCGGAGGATGTTAACAAGGACACGGTGGAGAAGTGGCTGAGGGGAATCACTGGCAACAAAGACAATCCCCGGGGGTCTAGGAGGGTGATTCCATTCGACCACTCGCGCCAGCCGGAACAGGTATGATTCTGCTTTGCCAAGTATCTTCTCGATTCACTGTGTGACACCTTGTTGATGGTCGATTGTATTTCTTTTGCCCATTGTCCTTTCAGGCTCTCATTGATATGTACTCCATGCCCAATGGAGTGCAGGGGCAAGATGTCGAGGAAGGAGCGAGCGGGGGCGAGAGCGGCGAGTGGCACTCGGATGCAGAGGAGGACGAGGAGAGCGACGACTCGAGTGATGACGAAGAGGTCGACTCGCCTCCTCGCAGAGAGAGGAGATCCAAGCACGCTCACGACCCGGTGAGCACCCCGGTCTTGGTGACCGCACCGACTGGGCAATCTTCGAAGTGCCCCCAAACGTCTTCCCCAACGTCGATTGAGAAGGCTCCGAAGCAGCTCAAGGTTGTGCCGCCTCCTGCGCCAAAAGCATCGAAGGCCACCTCCTCCAAACCATCGAAGGCTTTGCCCAGAATCAAAGTGACCATCCCCACCATCTTCGGGTAATCATCTGACCTGTTCTTTTCGTTGACTCGAGCAACAGAACGTAACCGACTGAGTGCGGACATTTGCAGTGCTGCTACATCAGGAACCTCTTCCTACCAGTACCGAGACGAGGAGATGGAAGACGTGGTTACCTCCAATCCAGGTAAAACTCTTATGATCTTGTTCTTGATTACTCGGTCGATTGAATTCTAGCGGTTCACTTGGGGTCGACTGATCTTCTCTACAGCTCCACCCAACGTCATCGATCTCCCAGATGACGATGAAGATGTGGCTCCTAGGCCCAGAAAGAACAAAAAAGTAGCGGCTGGTAAGGCGTCTCAGCAGGGACCAACGACAACACCAACCATCCGTCAATCTGAAGACGCGGGCGGGGCCTCTGTATCCTTCGCTGTACCCTTGTCGAGTGAGCGCCCTGCACCATCGACTGTACTAGTGACTCCTTCAGTCGTCCAATCTCACGCCCCGTAGCTCGTAGCTGCCGCACCTGGGTCGTCTGCCCTCTTCTTCACCAGCTACCCTGTTCCGGAAAACCAGTCGGAAGCGGCTGCGGAAGCCATCCGTCAGGCTTTGGTGATGATGGGGCGGATGAAGACAGTGCATGAGAATAGCCAAGCTGCTTATGACGCCAGCGATGCTCTCCGGGCCAATGTCCAAGTAAGTAAACTTTCGACTGACCTTGTTCTATCAGGATATGCTACCCGAAATGTTTTCTTCCATACAATCTCCTGTTGTTTGCGTCGAATCTGTACACCCATTGGGTGTTTTGTTGTCTTTGGTATTTGCGCTCTTCCACTCGGTCTAGGCGAGTAGGATCTGAACCGGTGGGGGCACGCTAAGTGCACCCACTGGGTGTAGTCCCCGAGACCGCAGTCGACTACTAGCAGTCGACTGGGGTCTGAGTTCTTTTTCCTTTCTTTTCTTCCACTCGACCCGGGCGGACCGGTCGAATAGGATCTGAACCAGTGGGGGCACGTCAAGTGCACCCACTGGGTGTAGTCCCAGAGACCGCGGTCGACTGATGGTAGTCGGCCGGGGTCTGAATAATTCTTTTTTTTACTCAACCCGGGCGGACCGGTCGAGTGGGGTCTAAATCAGCGGGGGCACGCCAAGTGCACCCGCTGGGTGTAGTCCCCGAGACCGCAGTCAACTGCGTGCAGTCGGCGGGGGTCTAAGTGAACTCTTTGAGTTTTATTCACTCGAAGGTAAATAACCTTTGATCTTGTCAATTGACACGTCTTTTGTCTCCTGCAGAAGTCTTGTATTCTCATTTCCAAGTTTGCTAAACTTGACGAGAAGCAGAGGCAACTCAACCTCGACTTGGAGCTGGCCCAGCAAAATCTGAAGAAAGCTCAAGATGAAGCTGCTGGTATGAAAGGTAACTGCCTATCGACTGTCTTTATTTTTAAATATTTCTTCGAACTCTTGTTTGATCCGATTGCTTCTTTTGCAGAGAAAATGAAGTTGGCTCTGGAGAAGAAGGACTCGGACCTCGCAGCCGCGCAGAAGGAAGCCCAAGATAAAACTGCCCTTGCAGACCAGAAGCTGGCTTCAGTCGGAGCACTGGAAGGGGAGGTGAACAAGCTGAAGTCCTGCCTCAATGAATCTAACCGAGAAGTGACTCGTCTGAAGAAGGATAAACTTGTCCTGAATGAAAAGCTGGAGTCTGCGGTCCACAAGAGGAATGATACGGAAGCTTATCTAAGGACTATTGCCAAGAAGCTCTATCTTATGCTGGAAGGTACTCTTTTTAAACCGACTGTGTTGATGTTTGCAAATGAATCCTGACCGGTCGACTAACTAATTTTTTGACTGCAGAATTCTGTCAAGACTTTGCCGAGGAAACCGGAAGGGTCGAGACGGGTCTGGACCCCATCGCTTCTCCAGTTTACGACGAAACTGCCATGAACGTGCTCCGACTGGAGTCTCGTGTCGCCAGCGTCACAAGTTACCTCGCGCGTCTGAAGGTGGCAGTCTCACGAGTCGACTCATTGCTCTGGCCAAGGGCGACGCTTCAAAATGACCTGGAATCTCTGATGGCTCGACTCGACGAGATCCCTGACCGAGTGCAAGAATGGAAGAAGTCTTCTGCCCGGTGTGGCGCTGACGTGGCGTTGTCCTTGGTGCGAGTCTACTGCAAGGAAGCTCGTGAAGACAAGCTGGCGGCAATCAAGGTCGCCAACACCAAAAGCATGACTTCCAGTCCTTTATGGAGACTTTCATCGCTGCTGCCACTCGGATCGCGGACGGAATCGACTTGGACGAATTCGTCGAACCTGCTAGCCCTCCTCCTGCCGAGTGAACAAACTTATGAGATTTGAATCTGTCTTAAATTTTCCTCGAAATGCCGAGTGATTGCTCTAACCGTTAAACTCCTTCGGGCTTGATGCTCGAATACTTTTGATTTGCTGCTTGGAACTTTAGGATTTATCCGAATTTGTTTTATTTCCGAATATGCTTGCGTTTTGCCTTCAAGTGGACTTTGTTCTTTGCTCTAAAAAATCTTTGTGCTTGAGATGTAGCTCTGAGGTGGTGTCTCCAGTCGACCTGCACTTCATCGTCCTTGCGGATAGGGACGGAGCATGCATTGCAGTCGACCTGCACCTCGTCGTCCTTGCAGATAGGGATGGAGTCACATTGTACTTGTGGCGTAGCTCCGAGGGAGAAGGTTGCAGTCGACCTGCACCTCGTCGTCCTTGCGGATAGGGATGGAGCGCACATTGTACTTGTGGCATAGCTCCGAGGGAGAAGGTTGCAGTCGACCTGCACCTCGTCGTCCTTCCGGATAGGGATGGAGCGCACACTGTACTTGTGGCGTAGCTCCGAAGGAGAAGGTTGCAGTCGACCTGCACCTCGTCGTCCTTGTGGATAGGGATGAAGCGCACATTGTACTTGTGGCGTAGCTCCGAAGGAGAAGGTTGTAGTCGACCTTCACCTTGTCGTCCTTGCGGATAGGGATGGAGCGCACATTGTACTTGTGGCGTAGCTCCGAATGAGAAGGTTGCAGTCGACCTGCACCTCGTCGTCCTTGCGGATAGGGATGGAGCGCACATTTACTTGTGGCGTAGCTCCGAAGGAGAAGGTTGCAGTCGACCTGCACCTCGTCATCCTTGCGGATAGAGATGTGTTTCGAACTTAAGCGAGTATTGGACTGCAGCTAAGCCCCCGAGTGAGAGGGTTGCTCTCCACTCGGTAGAATTTTTCAAACTTAGGCGAGTACTGGACTGCAGCTAAGCCCCCGAGTGGGAGGATTGCTCACCACTCGGTAGGATTTTACAAACTTAGGCGAGTACTGGACTGCAGCTAAGCCCCCGAGTGGGAGGATTGCTCTCCACTCGGTAGGATTTTACAAACTTAGGCGAGTACCGGACTGCAGCTAAGCCTCCGAGTGGGAGGATTGCTCTCCACTCGGTAGGATTTTACAAACTTAAGCGAGTACCGGACTTCAGCTAAGCCCCCGAGTGGGAGGATTGCTCGCCACTCGGTAGGATTTTACAATCTTAGGCGAGTACTGGACTGCAGCTAAGCCCTCGAGTGGGAGGATTGCTCGCCACTCGGTAGGATTTTACAAACTTAGGCGAGTACCGGACTGCAGCTAAGCCCTCAAGTGGGAGGATTGCTCTCCACTCGGTAGGATTTTACAAACTTAGGCGAGTACCGGACTGCAGCTAAGCCCTCGAGTGGGAGGATTGCTCTCCACTCGGTAGGATTTTACAAACTTAGGCGAGTACCGGGCTGCAGCTAAGCCTCCGAGTGGGAGGATTGCTCTCTACTCGGTAGGATTTTACAAACTTAGGCGAGTACCAGACTGCAGCTAAGCCTCCGAGTGGGAGGATTGCTCGCCACTCGGTAGGATTTTATAAACTTAGGCGAGTACTGGACTGCAGCTAAGCCCCTGAGTGGGAGGATTGCTCTCCACTCGATAGGATTTTACAAACTTAGGTGAGTACCGGACTACAGCTAAGCCCCCGAGTGGGAGGATTGCTCTCCACTCGGTAGGATTTTACAAACTTAGGCGAGTACTGGACTGTAGCTAAGCCCCCGAGTGGGAGGATTGCTCTCTACTCGGTAGGATTTTACAAACTTAGGCGAGTACCGGACTGCAGCTAAGCCTCCGAGTGGGAGGATTGCTCGCCACTCGGTAGGATTTTATAAACTTAGGCGAGTACTGGACTGCAGCTAAGCCCCTGAGTGGGAGGATTGCTCTCCACTCGATAGGATTTTACAAACTTAGGTGAGTACCGGACTACAGCTAAGCCTCCGAGTGGGAGGATTGCTCTCCACTCGGTAGGATTTTACAAACTTAGGCGAGTACCGGACTGTAGCTAAGCCCCCGAGTGGGAGGATTGCTCGCCACTCGGTAGGATTTTACAAACTTAGGCGAGTACTGGACTGCAGCTAAGCCCCCGAGTGGGAGGATTGCTCGCCACTTGGTAGGATTTTCTTTCGAGCTTAGGCGAAACGGATTCACGGCTAAGCCTCCCGAGTGAGAGGCTTGCTCATCACTCGGTAGGATTTTCTTTCGAACTTAGGCGAAACGGATTCGCGGCTAAGCCCACCCACTGGGGGATTTCAGAGGTAAATAAAAACAACAAGAATCGTGCGAGAAGACCGAAAAGCTCTTTTCTTTGACGAACAAATTACAAAGGTACTTCTTATTACATTTTATTCGAACGAGTGCTTAGGTATAAAAGGGGCAAAGCAGCTCCGCGTTCCAAGCCCGTGGCTCGTCCTTCTGATGCTCAACGATGTAAAGATGGTATGCTCCATTGTGGATAACTTTGGTGATGATGAAGGGACCTTCCCAAGCCGGGGCGAGCTTGTGTGGTTTCTGTTGATCCACTCGAAGAACCAGATCTCCCTCTTGAAAGGTTCGACCTCTCACGTTTCTGGCGTGGAATCGACGCAAGTCTTGCTGATAAATGGTCAACCGGATCAAGGCCATTTATCTTTCCTCCTCTAAGAGGTCGACTGAATCTTGTCGGGCCTGCTCTGCTTCTTCTTCAGAAAAGAGCTTGACCCGGGGTGCATTGTGGAGCAGTTCACTTGGCAGAACAGCTTCGGCTCCATAGACCAAAAAGAAAGGGGTTCGTCCAGTCGACCGATTGGGAGTTGTCCTCAACCCCCAAAGAACTGACGGAAGTTTGTCGACCCAAGCGCTTGCTGCGTGTTTGAGATCACGCATCAGCCGGGGTTTCAGTCCTTTGAGAATTAGACCATTCGCTCTTTCTGCTTGTCCGTTCGACTGTGGGTGAGCGACTGAAGCGTAGTCGACTAGTGTGCCTTGAGAAGCGCAGCAAGCTCTAAACTCATCAAAATCGAAGTTTGACCAGTTGTCGGTGATGATGCTGTGTGGAACTCCATATCTGAATGTCAATTCTCTGATAAAACTGACAGCGGTGTTGGCTTCAAGACTCTTGATAGGTTTAGCTTCGATCCATTTGGTAAACTTGTCGACTGCCACGAGCACATGAGTGAAGCCGCTCCTACCAGTTCTCAGTGGTCCAACCATATCCAATCCCCAGACAGCAAAGGGCCAGACGAGGGGAATGGTCTTCAGGGCTGACGCTGGCTTGTGAGACATGTCCGAGTAAAACTGGCAGCCTTCACATCTGTCGAATATATCTTTCGCCATTTCATTTGCTCATGGCCAATAGAATCCGGCTCGGTATGCTTTAGCCACGATGGCCCGAGAGGACACATGGTGACCACAGGTCCCCGAGTGGATGTCGTTGAGGATCATTCGACCTTCTTCTGGCATTATGCATTTCTGACCGACTCCAGTCACGCTTTCCTTGAACAGTTATCCTCTTATCACGGTAAAGGCCTTGGATCGACGGACGATCTGTCGAGCCTCTTCTTCGTCCTCTGGGAGTTCCTTCCTAAGGATGTACACAATGTACGTCACTGTCCAGTCGGGAGTAATGACCAGAACCTCCATGATTAGGTCGACCACGGCTGGGACCTCAACTTCAGTCGGATCTGTGGCGCTCTTAGGCTACGGGGGCTCTTCAGTAAAAGGATCTTCTTGAACTGTCGGTGTGTGAATATGTTCCAAAAACACATTGCTGGGAATGGCTTCTCTCTTGGAACCTATCTTTGCCAAGTCATCGGTTGCTTGGTTTTTCAGACGGGGTATGTGATGGAGCTCTAACCCCTCAAACTTCTTTTCCAACTTCCTCACCGCATTGCAGTAACCAGTCATGGCTGGGCTTCTGATGTCCCACTCCTTCATCACTTGATTGACTACCAAATCTGAGTCGCCATAGACCATGAGGCGACGGACGCCGAGTGAAATTGCCATACGCAACCCATACAGGAGTGCTTCATATTCTGCTTCATTATTGGAAGAATCAAAGTGAATCTGGAGGACATATTTGAGCTTGTCTCCTCGGGGGGATACCAGAACCACCCCAGCACCGGACCCATTCAGCATCTTGGAACCATCAAAGAACATGGTCCAGTGCTCTGAGTGGACTTGAGTCGGCAGTCGTTGTTTAATCCACTCGGCGAGGAAATCTGCTATTGCTTGGGACTTAATAGCTTTCTTTGCCTCAAACTTGATATCCAAGGGAAGGAGTTCAATCGCCCACTTGGCCACTCAACCAGTTGCATCTCTGTTGTGCAGAATCTCCGACAATGGAGCGTCGCTGACGACTGTAACAGAGTGATCAGAGAAATAGTGTGCAACCTTCTTCATGGTCATGTAAATCCCATAAACAAGCTTCTGATAGTGTGGATATCTCTGCTTTGATGGAGTCAGAACTTCAGAAATATAATAAACCGGGTGCTGAACTTTATAAGCTTTTCCCTCTTCTTACCGCTCGACCGCAAGTACTGTACCGACGACTTGTCCAGTGGCTGCTATATAAAGCAGTAAAGGCTCTTTGCTGATTGGGGCAGCAAGCACCGGCTAGGTGGAAAGTAGGGCTTTTAGCTCTGCAAATGTTGCATCAGCTTCAGGAGTCCACTCGAACTTATCTGATTTCTTCATCAGTCGATAAAGAGGCAGTGCCTTTTCACCGAGGCGAGAAATGAATCGACTTAGGGCGGCCAGACAACCAGTAAGCTTCTGGACATCATGCACACGCACAGGGCGTTTCATCCGGAGTATAGCACCCACTTTCTCCGGGTTGGCATCAATCCCTCGTTCGGAAACGAGAAAACCGAGTAATTTTCCGCCTGGAACTCCAAACATGCACTTTGATGGATTAAGCTTGATATCATACCTTCTGAGGTTGGCAAAGGTTTCAGCAAGGTTAGCCAGTAGGTCGGAACCTTTACGTGACTTGACCACAATGTCATCCATGTATGCTTCCACATTCCGACTAATCTGAGTGAGCAGGCACTTCTGAATCATCCGCATGAATGTGGCTCCAGCGTTCTTCAAGCCGAACGGCATAGTGACATAACCGAAGCACCCAAATGGGGTGATGAAAGCTGTTTTTATCTCGTCGGGTCCGTACAGACGGATCTGGTGGTACACGGAGTAGGCGTCCAAAAAGGACAAACGCTCACACCCCGCAGTCGAGTCGACTATCTGGTCGATGTGAGGGAGAGAAAAGTGATCTTTCGGGCAGGCCCGATTGATATGTTTGAAGTCGATGCACATGCGAAGTGAGTTGTCCTTCTCTGGGACCATGACAACATTGGCTAACCACTCGGAGTGGTAAATCTCACGGATGAACTCGGCTGCTAAAAGCCGAGCCACCTCTTCACCGATTGCCTTCCTCTTTTGTACGGCGGACCGTCGAAGATGTTCTTTAACTGGTTTCACTTTTGAGTCGACTTGCAAACGATGCTCAGCCAGTTCCCTGGGAACACCTGGCATGTCCGAAGGTTTCCATGCAAAGATGTCCCAGTTCTCACGGAGGAATTGGGTGAGCGCTTCTTCCTATTTGGAGTCGAGTGTTGTTGAAATGTGAGTCGGAGCTGCATTGGGATCTGTCGGGTGAATGTGAATCGACTTTGTTTCGCCAGACATCTGGAACGCTGAATCCATGGCGGGCTTCTTGGCTCGCAACAAATCACTCGGATCTGCATTTTTTTGATATTCTTGCAATTCTACTACGGCCATTTGTGCATCGGCGATCTTTGAGCCCTTTTAGAAGCACTCTTCCGCCTTCTTCCGACTACCAGTGATAGTGATCACCCCTTTGGGACCAGGCATCTTCAATTTGAGGTACACGTAACATGGTCGAGCCATAAAACGTGCATAAGCTGGCCTGCCCAGGATAGCATGATAGGCACTCTGGAAATCCACAACTTCAAATGTCAACTTTTCTTTGCGGTAATTCTTGAAATCACCGAAAACCACGTCGAGAGCAACCTGGCCGAGTGATGCAGCCTTCTTGCCTGGAATGACCACATGGAAACTCATATTACTTTCACTAAGTCTGGACATCAGAATGCCCATTCCTTTCAACGTCTCTGCATACAATATATTTAGGCCACTGCCACCATCCATCAGAACCTTTGTCAGTTGGGTGCCTTCGACTACTGGGTCGACCACCAACGCTTGCCTCCCGAGGGTGGCTATGTGCGCTGGGTGATCGGACTGGTCGAATGTAATGGCAGTCTGGGACCACTTCAAATAACTGGGTGTCACCGGAGTGACCATGTTCACTTCTCTGTTGATGACTTTCAATCGACTTTTACTCTCAACGTCAGCGAAAATCATCAGAGTGGAAATCACGTGGGGATAACCATCATCATCCTCTTCCTCATCCTCACACTAGTAGAAAAAGGGTCAAATGTGAAGCACATTAGTGCCGGTTTGAATTTGAGCCGGCACTAATGTGTGCATTAGTGCCGGTTCCAACGGCTAGCCGGCCGCTCTCATTAGTACCGGTTCGTGGTGAACCTTTAGCACCGGTTCGTGCCATGAACCGGTACTAAAGTGAGTGGTGGCAGGATGTTGTCAGTCCGGGGCCCCTCCAGCACCTTTAGTACCGGGTCGTATCACGAACCGGTACTAAAGGTTGTCCTACATAGACCCTTCGTCCACCCGAGCTCGCTCTGTTCTTCCCCTTTCCCCTCTCCTCTCTGTTCTTTTCCCTCTTCCTCTCAAGCTCATCACACATTTTGCCCAAAATTTGTCAAGATTTGAAGGCCCCCATCCATTCAAATGATCACAAAGGTTAGAAACTTTGTCCTTTCATCTCTCATTGCTAGATTAGCTCGTGCAATGCTTTATATAGTGATTGATTTTTGAGTTTAGTAATTTGGGAGGAATTATATATATGTGCTAGTATTTGATTTATATGCAATTTGAGGTCAAAAATAACACTTAGTTTGCATATGTAGGTGTGGTTTACTTAGTACCTTCTAAATCTCCGTTGTAACCACCGTCGATCGCTCGCAATGTCCCGTCGCGGGCAGCACCTTGTGGTGAGCCTCTTGTTCATGAAGTTTTATATAAAAAATTGATGTTTGTGTGAGTTGGATATATAGTTACTCGTATAATTATCTTACCCATACGTTGTTTGTTATACATAGTGCCATGGTTTTGATATCCGTCCCCGTCGGCCCTCGTCTGGGTTATGATTCGGATGTGGTATATTCTCTTTTAAAACTATTCATTGCATTTCGTGTTTATGACAAATTATGCCCATCAAGTTGACATAGATATTTGTATGTAGGAGGTAGTTGAACCGGAAATTCCAACCGACCCTATTGTCGAGAGGTTAAATTTAGTTGAAAGAGAAAACGAGGATTTGAAGGAAAAATTGAAAAGAATTGAGGGGGAGAAGATGGAATTGGAGTTGCATGTTGCCGATGTTTGTCGATGATCACAAGATTAAGATGGAGAAAATGCGCTTGAAGATTAGAAAGATTAGAAAATATGCCATTCATAGTGAGGCTTGGTATCATTATGCTGTTGGATCAATTGTTACCTTAGTTGCAATCTTGATCACATTTGTTGTTACATTTAAATTCTTTAGCTAGAGAGTTATTTGTTTGTTGCATTTAAGTGTTGTATGATCTTTATGTATGAACTTTATGTATTGTATTAATTTGGTGTTTTCGGTGCTGTGTATTGAAGATGAGCCGGCAATGGATGTACGATGACCGATGCTCTCCCGAGTTCATTAATGGCGTGCGTACTTTTCTGCTTGCGGAAGCGGGCGGATGGTTTTATGCCTTGTCCATGTGCTGGCTGTAAGAATGATAACAATTACTCTAAGTCAAGAACCATTCACGTCCACCTGTTTAAGTCCGGTTTCATGCCCCGCTATAATGTTTGGACCAAGCACGGAGAAAGAGGGGTTATGATGGAAGACAATGAAGAAGAAGAGGCCGACGACAGCTATCTTGGCCATGATGGGTTCCCTGAATACGATGATACAACAATGGGGGAAGAAGCTGAGCCGGCAATGCGGGAAGAAGCTGAGCCGGCAATGCGGGAAGAAGCTGAAGAAGAGGCATCGGATGAGCCCGTTGATGATCTAGGTCGGGCCATTGCCGATGCAAAGAGAAACTGCGCAAGTGATTTGGAGAAGAAGAAGTTGCAGCGCATGTTAGAGGATCACAAAAAATTATTGTACCCGAATTGCATAGGTGACAAGAAAAAGCTGGGCACCACACTGGAATTGCTACAATGGAAGGCAGAAAATGGTGTATCTGACAAGGGATTTGGAAAGTTGCTGGTAATGATAAAGAATATGCTTCCAAAGGACAACGAATTGCCCGAGAGTACGTACGAAGCAAAGAAGGTTGTCTGCCCTCTAGGGTTAGAGGTGCAGAAGATACATGCATGCCCTAATGATTACATCCTCTACCATGGTGAGTACGAGGATTTGAATGCTTGCCCAGTATGCGATGCATTGCGCTATAAGATCAGCCGCGATGACCCTGGTGATGTTGAGGGCGAGTGCCCCAGGAAGAAGATTCCTGCCAAGGTGATGTGGTATGCTCCTATAATACCACGGTTGAAACGTTTGTTCCAAAACAAAGAGCATGCCAAGGCGATGCGATGGCACAGAGAAGACCGTAAGAAAGACGGAAAGTTGAGAGTACCCGCTGACGGGTCGTGGTGGAGAAAAATCGAAAGAAAGTATGGGAAGGAGTTTGTAGATGACGCAAGGCACGCATGGTTTGGTCTAAGCGCAGATGGCATTAATCCTTTTGGGGAGCAGAGCATCAACCATAGCACCTGGCCTGTGACTCTATGTTTGTATAACCTTCCTCCTTGGTTGTGCATGAAGCGAATGTTCATTATGATGCCAGTGCTCATCCAAGGCCCTAAGCAACCCGGCAACGACATTGATGTGTACCTAAGGCCATTAGTTGAAGAACTCTTACAACTGTGGAATGGAACAGGTGTACGTGCGTGTGATGAGCATGTGGGAGAAGAATTTGACCTAAAGGTGTTGCTGTTCGTGACTATCAATGATTGGCCTGCTCTCAGTAACCTTTCAGGACAGACAAACAAGGGATACCGCGCATGCACGCACTGTTTGGACGATACCGACAGTATATATTTGGCTAATTGTAAGAAGAATGTGTACCTGGGACATCGTCAATTTCTTCCAAGCAGGCATCCCGTAAGAAAGAAAGGCAAGCATTTCAAAGGTGAGGCGGATCACCGGACGAAGCCTCGCCACCGTACTGGTGCTGATGTACATGATATGGTCAAGGATTTGAAGGTGGTCTTTGGAAAGGGTCCTAGTGGACAACCTGTTCCGAATGACACTGACGGACGCGCACCCATGTGGAAGAAGAAATCTATATTTTGGGACCTGCCCTATTGGAAAGACCTTGAGGTCCTCTCCGCAATCGACGTGATGCACGTGACGAAGAATCTTTGTGTGACCCTGCTTGGCTTCTTGGGCATGTATGGAAAGACAAAAGATACACCTGAGGCATGGGAGGACCAGCAACGTATGCACGGAAAAGACGTCATACATCAGGGTCATGCAAGCTACACTCTTACCAAAGAAGAGAAGGAAATCTTCTTTGAATGCATGCTCAGTATTAAGGTACCGTATGGCTTCTCGTCGAATATAAAGGGAATAATAAACATGGCAGAGAAAAGGTTCCAGAACCTAAAGTCTCATGACTACCATGTGATTATGACGCAACTGCTTCCGGTTGCATTGAGGGGGCTTCTACTGGAAAATGTTCAATTAGCCATTGTGAAGCTATGTGCATTCCTCAATGCAATCTCTTAGAAGGTAATCGATCCAGAAATCATACCAAGGTTAGAGAATGATTTGGTGCAATGTCTTGTCAGTTTCGAGTTGGTGTTCCCACCATCCTTCTTCAACATCATGACGCACGTCCTAGTTCACCTATGTGAAGAGATTAACATTTTGGGTCCTGTGTTTCTACACAATATGTTCCCCTTTGAGAGGTTCATGGGAGTCTTAAAGAAATATGTTCATAACTGTGCTAGGCCAGAAGGAAGCATCTCCAAGGGCCATGAAAATGAGGAGGTCATTGAGTTTTGTATTGACTTTATTCCTGACCTTAAGCCGATTGGTGTTCCTGAATCGCGGCATAAGGGCAGACTGGATGGAAAAGGCACGCTAGGAGGGGAACAAATAATATGTATGGACGGATATTCTCTCACTGAAGCACACTACACAGTTCTACAAAATTCCGCCTTGGTGGCTCCGTATATGGATGAACACAAGAATTTGCTACGCTCCAAACACCCGGAGCGGTCTGATGACTGGATTACACGTGAACAAACCAGGAGTTTCGCCAGCTGGTTGCAGACACGTACCATGCATGACGCCTCTATTGAAGATGACCTGTACTTGCTGTCCCAGTTACCATCTTCGAATATAATGACTTTCAAAGGGTATGAGATAAATGGTAATACATTTTACACGATCGCCCAAGATAAGAAGAGCACCAACCAAAACAGTGGTGTCCGCTTTGATGCAGAAACCAAGATGGGAAAGGAAACATATTATGGTTATATACATGACATATGGGAACTTGACTATCGACGTGGTTTGAAGGTCCCTTTGTTTCGGTGCAAATGGGTCAATATGACACGAGGCGGGGTAATGGAAGACCCGCAATACAGAATGACAACACTGGATCTCAACAATCTTGCGTATGCAGACGAACCATTCGTCCTAGCCAATGACGTGGCATAGGTTTTCTATGTGAAGGACATGTCTACCAAGCCGAGAAAAAGAAAAGATAAGGAAGCGAATGCATCGTACGATGAGCCAAAGCGGCACATAGTTCTTTCTGGGAAGAGAAACATCGTGGGAGTGGATGACAAGACAGACATGTCAGGAGATTATGAAAAGTTTGATGAAATTGCTCCATTCACAGTGAATATTGACCCGAGCATCCAGTTAAATGATGAAGATTTTCCATGGCTATGGCGCAAAGGGACACACGCGAAGAAAAATTTTTAACACCCAAAGATCTGGGATGTGATCGGCTTCACTATCATCACTTTCTTCTGTGTTTCACACCTAGGAGGGAATCTCTGTAATAGTTAGGGTAGCTAGTTATGTGTTTTGGCATTTGAAACGCGAAGAAATTTTATGTGCAAGCAAATTCTTTCATGCATTTACTGATTTTTTTCAGCTAAATGACCCTGAAATTGAAATGCATTTCAAATGAACTCAGAAAAGGTTGAAAGTTGGCATGGTATCATAATTTCACCCACATAGCATGTTCAAAAAAGTAGAGAGTGTTACCGCAAAAACTAGATGCACTTCGTGTACAAAATGGACAAACTCTTTCGAAGTATCAGGGTTTCGGACGAAAACTCATCCGTTACAAAGGCATTTCATTTTTTAAATAACCTAAGCATTGCCAAATTGAATATAATGATAAAACACACTAATATTAAACATAAAAAAAAGAATCACTGAAAAATCTATTTTCAAAGTTAAGTTATTCACAAACTAGTGATTCACACAAATTTCAAATAATTCAAAATTTAAACTATTCAAATTTGTAAACTAGCGGTAGTAACAGAAAGTTTGTAATTTTTTGTACCTAAAGCAAAAATATTCACAAAGAAACTCTAAATACAGCAAAAAACAACTCAAAAATAAATAAAACAAAAATAAATAAAGCAAAAAAAGAAAAAACCCCACCTACTGGGCCACAGCGGCCTGCATACGACTAGAAACCCAAATTCTAGTTGGGCCATGATGCAGGCCCGCTAGCCCAGTAGGCCCAACAGGGCATCGCAGCAGAGGTAGGCCCAGAAGGCCTGCTTAAGAGAGGAGCTCGAGACAATAGCGACGGCGGGGCTTATAAGCAGGTGCGAGTGCCCCTCAGCTAGCGAGGTGGGACTAAACTTTTGCGCCCCTCGCCTGGCAGCGCACACCCTTTAGTACCGGGTCGTGGCTCCAACCGGTACTAAAGGGGGGGGCCTTTAGTACCGGTTGGCGCCACGACCCGGTACTAAAGGGGGTGCGGTTCCCGCCGCTTCGCCTGGCCAAAACAGACCTTTAGTACCGGTTGGTGGCTCCAACCGGTACT
>NC_053025.1:44111620-44129698 GCF_003073215.2 Triticum urartu
TGTATCGTAATTCTATGTTGACATCGTAGAAATTTTTTTTTTGAAAGCAATAAGAGGCAACGGATATCGTCCCGTCCCCAAAGGTGGTACGTTCCCTATCGAAACCATCATGCTTGTTGTGAGAAGCTCTGGTTTGTGAGAAGCTTATACCCAAGCCTGCCCCAAATGGAACAAAATTTTCACCACGGCATATTGATGCCGCTCCATGATAGCATGCCAAGTTTCATGAATTTCACACGAGTTTTGGATTTACTAGAATTTAAAAACCAGGTATCGCAACGTTTTTCCGGCAATCAACAGTGCCCTGGTGATTGAAATTCATTCCCATCTCTTGCATGGGACCTAGAAATTCACCCAAGGACACACATGTGATTTTTCAACCAACTTTAGTGCATTGGAGCATGTGCTTTTAGTTCAAATCTGAATTATCCACATAAAATGCCTAGAAAACCCAGTTAATGTATAAAAAAGGCCAAACGAACCCCGAAAAATTCGTTCCCATTTCTTCCATGGGACCTAAGCATGCACTGAAGGACACAGATTTGATTTTCAACCAATTTGTATGCACCAGAGCATGTGCATGTAGTTTAATTTTGAATTGTGCACCTGAAATGGCTAGAAAACCAGTTTAATGTATGAAATGTCCAAACGAACCCTGAATAATTCAAATTATTTTACGACACACATATAGTTGCATGTTCACTGCAGATAAAAGGTCTAGCAATTCAAACAGCATCCATTGCCGTTGTGACCCCATTTTGTAATTCAAATCAAGTCGATCCCACACAGTTTATTCTCACAAACCGTGTGAGATGTACTACAAAATATCTTGGAGCACCGTCGGTATATAGTACGCCTATGGCTTACGCGAGAAGATGCGTCGGCTACATTCCATAGCCGGCATGTCAAGCACACTAGCTCGCTCCCCCAAAATTCCCGCATTTGCATCCCTCGCAATCTCGAAAATATCTACCGCCTGGAAGGTTTTAATGTTTGATAGCACATGATTAGTATGTGCGGACCGTGTGCGATGTCTGTTACTCCCGCTCTACTTCAGTCCCTTGATTCAAATTTTCAGTAGCCCCGGAATTTGCTCCCGCCTCTGCATCCCTCGCAATCTCAAAAATATCTGCTCACCCTTGATCCAAATTTTCAGTATCCTCGCCTTGTTACTCCCGCCTAGTAAAATTTTCAGTTGCCGTAGTATTTCCTCAAACACAACCTCCGCTCACACAGACACACACAACCCTCAAAACCATTGGTAGGTCGCCGCCATCGCCAGCGCCTCCATTATCAACCTCTGCCTGTATGCCGGGGAGCTTGAGTAGCCAATGGCCAAAAAGAGGTTTATTGCGGCCTTTTTGCCCAACACCGGCGAGGTGGCCGCCGAGGTGTCCCATCGTCCTCCGCGGGCCCGATTCACCGTCGCCGGTCCCCCGATCCGCCCGCCGTCGCGCCCCTATGCCGGTTCGAGGACTTCCCGTCCTCTCCCGGACCCGGCAGCTGACGAAGTCCTACCTCGGGGTCCAGCAGTGGCGGTGGGGGACGTGGGTCACCGAGATTACAGATCGAGAGACCCACACCCACCGGTGGCTCGGTAGCTTCCACATGGCTGAGCTCGCGGCCCATGGAGTACGACCCGCTGGCAGGTCTGCTACCACGGCGCGGCGGCTAGCTCAATTTCCCCTTCGCACACGTCAGTCCACCTCGTTCCGTCAGAAGCCAGGTGGGGTGAGCTCGACTATGGCGCAGGAGGACGCGAGGGGTGGGAGTGTCTCGAGGCCAAGGCACCAATGAGGCGTACATGCAAGAGCTCGCCGATAGCAACCGAAAGCTCGTGGAGGCGGAGCGTGCGATCTTTGCCAGCACGGAGGGCGGTGAGTTATCGCACTCTCCTTGATGACGAGGTCGAAGGCGGTGAGGACAGCGGCGCGGAGGGCGGCGAGGTTATCGCGATCTCCTCTGATGACGAGTGTCGGTGTCAAAACCGGCGGATCTCGGGTAGGGGGTCCCGAACTGTGCGCTCTAGGCCGGATGGTAACAGGAGGCAAGGGACACGAAGTTTTACCCAGGTTCGGGCCCTCTTGATGGAGGTAAAACCCTACGTCCTGCTTGATTAATATTGATGATATGGGTAGTACAAGAGTAGATCTACCACGAGATCGGAGAGGCTAAACCCTAGAAGCTAGCCTATGGTATGATTGTTGTTCTGTATGTTGTCCTACGGACTAAAACCCTCCGGTTTATATAGACACCGGAGAGGGTTAGGGTTACACAAAGTCGGTTACAATGGTAGGAGATCTACATATCCGTATCGCCAAGCTTGCCTTCCACGCCAAGGAAAGTCCCTTCCGGACACGGGACGAAGTCTTCAATCTTGTATCTTCATAGTCCAGGAGTCCGGCTGAAGGTATAGTCCGGCCATCGAACACCCCCTAATCCAGGACTCCCTCAGTAGCCCCTGAACCAGGCTTCAATGACGACGAGTCCGGCGCGCAGTTTGTCTTCGGCATTGCAAGGCGGGTTCCTCCTCCAAGTACTTCATAGAAGATTTTGAACACAAAGATAGTGTCCGGCTCTGCAAAATAAGTTTCCACATATTGCCATAGAGAGAATAATATTTACACAAATCTAATCTGCTGACGTATTCCGTAGTGTGACATCACCACGGCCAAGCCTTTATTCGAATCGTTTTATTGTCCCACCTCAGCGTGTCATGCGAGGCGGTTTCCTTGGCACGTCTTGTTAAAGCAGAGATCGTGTCCCCTTATTCCGGGATTCTCATCAATACGGGCGTGGGTAACCCAACTGCGCCATTGATTACGGCGCTTGGAGATAAGCGAGTTTTACCAGGCTGGTGGGGACACGTAGTTGCGTCCACCCATATAAGGGGATAAGGATCCACCTTTTCACCTACGCCTTCTTCCTCCTTTGCCTATCCATTTTCGCGCACTCGAGCTCCAGCGCCCAAGTCCGCACTCCCCACCTCAACCTTCTCCAGCCATGTCCGGAGCGGGAGGCAAGTGGATGGTCTCCTCCGTCACGGAGGGACACATCAAAAAACTGAGGAAGGCCGGATACTTGTCTAACGACATCGCGTACCGGCTTCCCGAAGAGGGGCAGCTCCTCCCCACCCCAAGGCCCCATGAGAGGGTAGTGTTCCTTCCCCACTTCCTCCGCGGACTGGGCTTTCCTATCCACCCATTCGTCCGGGGACTCATGTTCTACTACGGCCTGGATTTCCATGATCTGGCCCCGAACTTCATCCTCAACATCTCGGCGTTTATCGTCGTGTGCGAGGCTTTCCTCCGCATCCGCCCCCATTTCGGCCTATGGCTCAAGACTTTCAATGTCAAGCCGAAGGTGGTGCGCGGCAACCAGGCGGAGTGCGAGGCGCCATGGTGGGCAAGATGCCCAACGTCTTATGGCTCGAGGGCTCCTTTGTGGAGACCCTGAAGGGGTGGCAATCGGGGTGGTTTTACATCACCGAGCCGCGCGACCCTGAGTGGGTCGCAGCCCCCGAGTTCCGGTCCGGACCCCCAACGCGGCTCACGTCCTGGAAAGAGACGGGCCTGTCGTGGGGCAGCAAAGGAGAGGTGACTGGACTGCAAACATGCATCCAAACCCTGGTGGACAAGCAGCTCAAGCTTGTCAACGTAGTCCAGGTTATGCTCATCCGCCGGATCCTCCCGTGTCAACAACGGGCCTTCAATCTGTGGGAGTTCAACCCGGCGCAGCACCGAACTCTGAGCAGGCTCTTCGACACAGACGTTACGAAGATGCCTGGAAGGTGCTTTTCAAGGGCGCCGAGGCTCCCGCATCCGCTACCGAGGATCGCGGATTCAGCGCGCAGCGTCACGCTAGCGCGGTAAGTTGTTTGTACCTTTTACAGGGTATTAGTTTTTCCATAGTTTAACTCTATGCGGGATCTAAGCTCCCTTACCTTTGACAGGTTTGGCAGGTGAAGTCCGGACAGATCGACTGTCCGGCTCCTTTGCCCGAAGACCCAGCCGATGCCCGCTTGGCGAAGCTGCTGGTTCCGGCACCCTATGTGGTGCCGGAGAAGAAGGCCACGAAGAAGGCCATGGGGACTCGAAAAAGTGCCCGACGTCAGGAGGTGTCGGGTTCATCATCCGACGGCTCCAAGGCGCATTCCTCCCGTGAAGACGAGGAGGAGGAAGAAGAGACCTCTCCCCCTCCAGCGGGGGGAGATAAGAAAAGGAAGGCCTCCCTAACTAGGGAGGCCGAAGGGTCCAAGAAGGGGAAAACCCTTCCTCCGGACTACTCCACCGACGCCGACGACGGCGGAGAGGAGTGGCCGCTCAGGGCCAAGCCCCTGGCGAAATCGTAAGTATCCGGATACCAGAGTAATTCATAGTATTCCTTTATTGCACAGCTTTCCCTTATATCGAATATGATTATGCAGCCCACCCAAAGACCGGCTCGATGCGTCGTCGAGCGGTTCACTGGACTCGTCGGATGTGAATTTCGCTTCCGACGGCTACCTCCCCCCGCCCTACGGACACGCCGAAGTGTTGTCCCAACAGGTTCCAAGCCAGGAGGAGGTGGTCCTGGAGGCGCCGCAAGGCGACCTCCCGGACTCCAGAGTAAAGGGGATAACACCCCCAGGGCTCCAAGTCCGGCCCCATGCCGCACACCGCTCCGAAACCTTCAAAGGTTCCAGAGTCCGGCGGGGGACCTCCTTCCAAGAGGAGCAAGCCCACCGTGCCGGTGACCTCCGTCCAACCGGAGGTGCCGAACAATCTGTTGGAGGCGCTCCAAGGCGCCTCCATTGACGAGGAGCACCGAACCATTATGAGTGCGGTGGTCTAGAAGGTTCAGTCCGCCAAGAGCGGACTGACTGAAGCTTGTACTAGCCTTTTAATAGGCTTTGAGGTAAGTAAAGAGTGTGTATATAATATTACCGCATAGACAGTAGCCCCTGACGCTCTGTTTGGCGTTCGGGAAGAAAAGCCGAATAGAGGATCAAATAAAATTCGCAGGAGTCTAACAAAAAGGAGTCAATATGCGTATGCAGGCTTCTCTGCTTGCGTCCGCCGCACTGACTGCGGAAGTGGACACGCTAAAGCAGAACCTCGAGCAGTCCGAGCAAGAGCTCGGGCGTGCCAAGAAGCAGCTCGAAGGACAGGAAGGTAAGAAATACCTTGTTTAAATATATATAAAAAAGGTGCAATTGCAAAAAATGACAGGATTATCGTGGCTATTGTAGGGGCCACGTCTGAGGTGGCGACCCTTAAGCAAGCGCTGGTCGAGGCCGAGAAGAGGGCGGCCACGGAGCGCACCGAGCGGGAGAAGTATGAGGCCCAGGTTGGCAAGGTGGCAAGAGCTCCAGGCTCTCATGAAAAAACATGAGAGTTTGGAGCTTGACTCAAAGACGCGAGCGTCCGAGCTCGCGATGGCTATTGAAAATGCCAAGTCTGCCAAGGCCGAATCCCAGAAGACCCTCCAGGAGTTGGATGCGGTGAAAAAGATAGCGGCGGGTAAGGCATTCTTTATGCAAAGCAAACACATAAACGTGAGTTACTTGTTACTTACCCGAATCCGGAGCTCTCCAGGGGCATTCGCAGATCTTCCCCGTAGCGTGTCGATGCCGCCGCATTCTATCGAGCCGAGGAGGGCAGCTCGACAGAGAAGGTGTTCTGGTCTCAGTATGCTGAGGCCGGACACCCCGTGCCCCTGAGCGACCAGCTGAAGCAACTGGTCGAGCTCCACAAGGCGGCCGAACAGGCCATGAAGGGCCTCATAGTTCGGCTGTGGCCTGGAGAGGCTCTGCCTGGGAGCTATTTCGGGCTGGTGCGGCGGCTGGTGGAGGCCTGTCCAAGGCTCGAAGTCATCAAGCGCTCCGTCTGCATTGAAGGTGCCCGTAGGGCCCTTGCCCGTGCTAAGGTGCACTGGGGCAAGCTGGATGCTGAGAAGCTTGTGAAGGACGGGCCACCGCCGGGGAAAGAGCATCGCAAGCCCGAGAATTATTATAAGGATGTTCTGAAGGGTGCCGCCTTATGGCGGATGAATGTTCCAGGGATGTAATTTTTGAGTAAAACTCGCTCGTTTTGTCCTGTGCGCTGAAAACTTGTTCATATGCGCTAAGCAATGCTGTTGGAATTTAAAATATTACCTTCTGTGCGGCTGTTTATCAATTCTGAGAGATGGCGAGTCGTCGGCTTCTGCCCCCGTGCCGCTAGTGCTGGGGTGTTCGGGGATAAACCTGAGCGCTCTTTTTCCCATGTTTGGGTCCTTCGAGGAGGCGCTCAGCACAACGAACAAGGCAATCGGACTATAATGCGTGAACACTCTCACTTAGCCATAGAATTCTATAATTTTAAATTTCGCGAAGCCCCTGGTATTCGGAAGACCGAGTTCGGGGCGCTATCCACGCCTTGGCCGGACAGAGCCGACTCCTCGTCTAAGCGGCATAAGTCTTTAGGGACTCGAAAAACCTCTCGAACAGCGACCAGCTCTCGCTTCATCATGACAGTCAGTTTTAGCTTCTCTACTGAGGTGCTCGACCCAGCTCAACTGGGGCACAATCGCAGTAGTTCTCCTAGTGCTACCTTAGCCGATATAGCGGAACGTAAGGCACCAAAACATAGGAGCCGGGCAAACCCAACTATTGACCCAAGACATGATTGGAGCCGATGCATATAATGCTATAAGTTCGGGGTGCCGCACTTGTTAAAGTGTTCGGACTTCTCACACCATATTGAGGGGTACTAAAGCCCCTGGCGTATTTTGGCCGTACCAAAGTGTACGGGTGCAACATGTCGTTAAGGAACATATATTTGTAAAAAAAGTAATGCAAAAATAGACAAAAGCTATGCATTGTTTATTAAAAAGGGCTGCGATCAAAGCAGAACGATACAAATAATGCGATAAGCAAAAGGTTGGACTATTTAACATGTCCGTTCCAGGGGCAGGCTTGCGGAATGGTATGCGAAACAGGTATACTGCTCGTGATAGAGACCACCTGGGAGTTCCGTAATGCGGCATGGCTTGTCTGCTTCCCTGGTTCTTGCATCGTTTGTGCGGCAATTGAACTGCCGAACAGGCCTTCCGAAGAATGGAGTCCTGAAAGTAAGAGAAAATTAAAAAATCGGCAGCCCCTGGTGCGGTTTAAGCCGTGTTTCGGGCGTGCCGTGATGGTGCCCCTCCCCCTGTACCCATGGTATTTCTAGAGCGTAGTTATGTACGCGAAGCACTGGTGTCGCATTTTTGCGAGGGCTGGGGTTGGGGCCGCATTGCTACGCCTGCTCGGAATGCCAGGCGGTCTTGTTGTAGGTTACTCCGGGCGCGCTTGACGGTGTCCGGACGTTTAATGGCCGGACTGGAGAACTGCCTGGAGAGGCTGCTTTGTACTTCCGCTGCAAGGGCCGCCGTGTGCTCCTCCGTTCGGAGGGAGCGTTCGGTGTTTCCATTGACCGTAATTACTCCTCGAGGGCCTGGCATCTTGAGCTTAAGGTATGCGTAGTGCGGTACCGCATTGAACTTGGCGAATGCGGTTCGCCCGAGCAGTGCGTGATAGCCACTGCGGAATGGGACTATGTCGAAGATTAACTCCTCGCTTCGGAAATTATCCGGAGATCCGAAGACCACTTCAAGTGTGACTGAGCCTGTACAGTTGGCCTCTACACCTGGTATTACGCCTTTAAAGGTCGTTTTGGTGGGCTTAATCCTCGAGGGATCTATGCCCATTTTCCGCACTGTATCCTGGTAAAGCAGGTTCAGGCTGCTGCCGCCGTCCATAAGGACTCTAGTGAGATGAAATCCGTCAATAATTGGGTCTAGAACCAATGCGGCGAATCCGCCATGACGGGTGCTAGTGGGATGGTCCCTTCGATCAAAGGTGATCGGGCAGGAGGACCATGGGTGTGAACTTTGGGGCGACTGGCTCTACGCGTATACGTCCCTTAACGCGCGCTTCCGCTCCCTCTTGGGGATGTGGGTTGCGTATATCATGTTCACCGTCCGCACTTGTGGGGGAAAACCCTTCTGTCCACTGTTGTTCGGCGGCCGGGGCTCTTCGTCGTCATCGCTATGCAGCCCCTTGTCTTTATTTTCGGCATTTAACTTGCCTGCCTGCTTGAACACCCAACAATCCCTGTTGGTGTGATTGGCCGGCTTTTCGGGGTGCCATGTATCTGGCACAAGCGGTCGAGTATTCGGTCCAAACTGGACGGGCCCCTAGGATTTCTTTTGAATGGCTTTTTCCACTGACCGGATTTATAGCCTCTAAATCCGGCATTAACTGTCGTATCCTCAGCATTGTCGCCGTTAGTGCGGCGCTTCTGCTTGTTGCGACGCGACCTGCCACTACTATCCCTGGTATCTGAATTACCAGGGTTCTTGGTCATATTGTTGCTACGAGCAAGCGAGCTGTCTTCTCCCGCGCAAAAGTGGGCCATGAGTGTCGTGAGGGCTGCCATAGATTTCGGCTTTTCCTGTCCAAGGTGCCGGGCAAGCCACTCGTCATGGATATTGTGCTTGAAGGCTGCTAGGGCCTCTGCGTTCGGACAATCGACTATTTGATTTTTCTTTGTTAGGAACCGTGTCCAGAATTGCCTGGCCGATTCCTCTGGCTGCTGAATTACGTGGCTTAGGTCAACGGCGTCTGGTGGTCGCACATAGGTGCCCTGGAAATTGTCGAGGAATGCGGCTTCTAGGTCCTCCCAACAACCGATTGATCCTGCTGGCAAGCTGTTAAGCCAATGCCGAGCTGGTCCTTTAAGCTTGAGTGGGAGGTATTTGATGGCGTGGAGATCATCGCCGCGGGCCATGTGGATATGAAGGAGATAATCCTCGATCCATACCGCAGGATCTGTTGTGCCATCATATGATTCGATGTTTACGGGTTTGAAACCCTCGGGGATTTGATGATCCATTACTTCGTCTGTGAAACATAGTGGGTGTGCGGCGCCTCTGTACTGGGCTATATCATGACGTAGCTCCAATGAGCTTTGTCTACTGTGTTCGGCCCTACCGGATTTGTGTCCGGCGTGACGGTTACCGTCTCGAGTCGTGGGGCACCCACGCGATCTGTAGATCGATCTTGTTTGCCTTGCCTTGTCCTCCAACATATCTCGTAGGTCAGGCGCATTTTCCCGTGCCTTGGTACGGGGTGCGGCTTGAGTGGAGGGCCAAGAGGCCTCTCTGTCGCGGCCACGAGGTGGCCGGTCGGCCCGTATCGTGCAGGTGATCAGGTTTAAGTGCTTCCTCCTCTAATCGGGGTAGCAACCTGCGCTTTGGGTAGCTCTTGGAGGGGCGTCGAGTTTATGCTCTTCGGCCGCAAGGACTTCAGTCCATCTGTCGACTAGCAAATCTTGATCAGCTCTAAGCTGTTGCTGTTTTTTCTTGAGGCTTCTTCTCGTGGCCATAAGCCTGCGTTGAAAACGCTCTTGCTCGACGGGATCCTCTGGCACGACGAATTCGTCGTCGTCGAGGCTTGCCTCGTCTTCGGAGGGAGGCATATAATTATCGTCCTCGACCTCTCTGTCTGCCGCTCTCTCATGAGGGCTGGTTTCTCCATCCTCCTGTGCTAAATCTTGCTGGAGGGGGTTTTCTTCGGCACTTTCCGGAGTATTATTATCTCCCGTGCTGGAATCGTATTGTTTTGGCGGGATTTTGAGCGGCGCCGCTGACGCCGGCGCTTAGGCTGTTTCTTGGAGGGGTCATCCTCGCTGTTCCATCGCCATCTCCTTCTTTTGGGGTGTCCACCATGTATATGTCATATGACGAGGTGGCTTTCCAGGGCCCTAATAGGCGCTGGTTCTTCATCGTCTCCTTCATCGGCGTCCATACCGTCGATGTCTTCGGAGTCGAAGTCGAGCATGTCGGTTAAATCGTCGACAGTGGCTACAAAGTGGGTGGTGGGTGGGCTTTGAATTTCTTCATCGTCCGTATCCCAACCTTGCTGACCGTAGTCCGGCCAGGGCTCTCCTGATAAAGAGAGAGACTTTAGTGTCTTCAGATATCGCCGAAAGGCGAGTGCTGAAAGATGTCCGCGGCAGTAAACTCCATGATCGGCGCCCAATCGGATTCGATCGGCAGGGGCGCGGAGGGTTCGGAGTCCGGAGAGGAGTCCGGCTCCTTGGAGTCACGAGTCTCGCGGAGTGCGGGGCTGGTGTTCGGCTCGATCGCCGTTGGGATCGCAGCCCCCGAGGCGGCGTCCACCCCATCCTCGATCGGCGCAGTTGGCTCCGAATTAAGGGTCGAAGCCGATGCGGGTGCGGCCTCCAGGGCACTGTTCGGCAGAGCTAGATCATGCTCGTCGTGACAGTGCGGCGCGCTCGGCAGTGGCTCGAATCCGTCGAAGATCAAGTCCCCGCGGATGTCAGCCGTGTAGTTTAAACTTCCAAATCTGACCTGATGGCCAGGGGCGTAGCTTTCGATCTGCTCCAGATGGCCAAGTGAATTGGCCCGCAGTGCGAAGCCGCCGAAGACAAAGATCTGTCCGGGGAGGAAGGTCTCACCCTGGACTGCATCGCTATTGATGATCGTAGGAGCCATCGAGCCTGACGCGACGACACAGAGGAACTCTCAATGAAAGCACCAATGTCGGTGTCAAAACCGGCGGATCTCGGGTAGGGGGTCCCGAACTGTGCGTCTAGGCCGGATGGTAACAGGAGGCAAGGGACACGAAGTTTTACCCAGGTTCGGGCCTCTCGATGGAGGTAAAACCCTACGTCCTGCTTGATTAATATTGATGATATGGGTAGTACAAGAGTAGATCTACCACGAGATCAGAGAGGCTAAACCCTAGAAGCTAGCCTATGGTATGATTGTTGTGTATGAATGTGTTGTCCTACGGACTAAAACCCTCCGGTTTATATAGACACCGGATAGGGTTAGGGTTACATAGAGTCGGTTACAACGGTAGGAGATCTACATATCCGTATCGCCAAGCTTGCCTTCCACGCCAAGGAAAGTCCCTTCCGGACACGGGACGAAGTCTTCAATCTTGTATCTTCATAATCTAGGAGTCCGGCTGAAGGTATAGTACGGCCATCCGGACACCCCCTAATCCAGGACTCCCTCACCAAGTTCCTCAGCAATGCCCTCACGGCCAGAATCCTCAAAGCCCTCACGGCAAATTCCTCATGCTTCTCCTGCTCCCTCAAAGTCCTCAGCTGTTCGGACAAAGTCCTCAGCACCTGTGCATCTTGCCTCGTGCCAAAGGACTGTAGGCATCTCCATTGCCTCAGGTGTCTCAGCTAGTTCCTCAGCTGCACCAAATTCCTCAACAGGACCCTCTCCCCTGAAGACAAAGTCCACTGCAGGAAGAGGTCCTCGCCCAAGTCCTTAGAAGAAGCAAGTCGCTTTCCAAGTACCGTCTGAAGAAGACGAAGCTAATGATGATGAACTTGCAGAAATCATCAGAGATAGGCAAGTCAGGGCCGCTAGAGCCAAGGGAACAAATGTGCCACTTCTTTTGGAACCCAAGTTGATCCTCGAATACATTGACGTTTGGCACAAGGACCCCAACACTCCCATGCCTGACTTCAAGCTGACTCCTGGCCAAAGTCACATGCTGACTCACTTCATACAAGAAGAGAAATGGAAATTTAAACAGGGGAGGAGGGTGAAGAAATCGCAATACAAGAAAGAGCGCTTTTTGAAGCAAAATGTTCTGAAACTTTCACCTGAAGAACTTGTTGCTCTCCAATAAGAAATCAAGAAACTGAGTGATGAATTTGATCGCTATTATGCTGACTGGCTGGGAGCCAAAGTCAAATTTGTAAAGATAACAGAACAGTTCACCTCCAATGTTGCATCCCCAACGCAGCAGGAAATTCCTCAGGCTGAAGCATCTGCTCAGCCTATTGAAGAAAATGACAACACCGTTGATGACAATCAGGCTGCTGAAGAAAATGCCAACACCGCTGATGACAATCAGGCTGCTGAAGAAAACGTGAGTTCCAGGGCTGATGACTGCATTCCAGCCGCTGAAGAAATTGCCAGGGCACCCACTAGTGGTGCGCCTGAAGAAACTGAAGAAATCAGGGCAACTGCATCAGTTGTGCCTGAAGAAAATCAACCAGATTCCTCTGCTCCTCCTGTGCCAACCCCAACTCCGATCCTTCCATCTGCATCAGGTGTGAAGAAGACCAAGGCTGTAGAGCATGCAGAAGGTGAAGAAAAGGAAAGCATCAGCTACTTCAGATTCTTCAGCTCCGAAGAAGATGAAGCCTTTGATAAGTTCATTTGCTAATCCCATTGATGTGTTCCAATTCAACCATGCCATCAAGGACCTTGTTCCTTTTGGTGAAGAATATGAGATCCCTAGCGGATCTGATGAAGAAAATCATTTTGCTGCTTCGTGAGAGCAGATTGATGAAGAAATTGAAGTGGATATGATCCCTTCAACACCTGCTATCTCCTCGCCTATGCCTCAGTTCACAGCTGAAGAGCTTGGCATTGAAGAAATGGAAGATGAAGATGTGGACGTTGGCTGCTCCACACCAGTAATAAGTGATGAATTCTGGGAAAGTCAGCATCCAAACTCTCCAATGTCCACACCGTTGTAGCAAATACCTCAGTCCCTGCACAAACTATTCAAATGGGCTCTGAAGAAACTCACCCCGCTTCATCTGTACATGAGGAAATTCCAGCCACTAGTGCTGAAGAAACTACCGCTGCTGAACATCTGAAGACGCAGACTGCCACTGAAGAGGAACCAGAAATTCCTCAGCCTGAAGAACATGCAGATTGCGATTCCTGAGGTCGTGATGCAACTCATTGACACTCCTCTTCCAAGACAAAGGATCCATTCTCATGCAAAAAGTTCAAGGCTGATGATTTCTTTGGCGAGCATGTATTCTTTGAAGACTACAATCCCATATAACTCTGCTCGCATTAGGAAGAGGTGTTTCTGGACTGCTAGTCAAGCCAATTTCTATTCCTTAGTGTTGTTCAACAAAGAGAAAATCTTCTACCATGAGCATATTCCTCACGTGGATATGGAATCTCTGCCGTGCTTCGCACCAGTCCTTAGTGTTCTTCACGACGCTGGACTGTTAAACTTTTGCTCTGACATCTGATTGGAATGAAGAACTGATTCTTCAATTTTATGCAACGCTGCACATCACAGGAGATTCTGAAGATGTGAATTCATGGGTGCTGGACTGGATGTCTGAAAACACTCACTACACTGCACCAGCTTCTGAATTGCTTCGTGCCTTACCACTCAGTCCTCCCCTTGAAGAAGCTCGTTGCATCTACAGTGAACCTGAGCTTACAAATCACTACATGCAGGTGCTGATGAAACCTTTGAAGCCAGGTCAGCACCAAGAACCAAATTCCTCGTGAAGGAATTGCTTTATGTGCCCAGAACTGTCTATCGTATTCTTACGAGGACAATGAGTCCTATCAAAGGCCACGACTCATCTGATGAGGAAATTGTTGGCATCATGAAGAATCTGGTATTCAACATCGTTCATGGCATTCCTGTCAATTATCACGATTTCTTCATGAGGACTCTGGCAAATGTTGCACTGTCTCCGTTTGAGCTGAAGCCTTATGCACCTTGGATTATGAGATTCCTCAGGACAAGGTCTTCACTCAACTACAAAGCTGATTTTCAGAATCACCTCAGCTACTTGCCCCCGATTGAAGTCCTCAAGCAGACCTATTCCTCAGTTGATGAAAGGGCAAGGCACCAGCTGTTATAGATGAAGGCATTCGTCCATTGGATGGTCAGTTTCGCAAAGCTGCCTCTTATTCCACCAATGATGACTCTGCCACACATGACTCTGCCAATGCACCCAAGTCTACTCCTCAAGCCACTGCTCCTCGTGTGATGACTGATCGTGAGCTTCTGCTTAGTCTTCACCAGAAGGTGGATCGAAATCATAAATGGGTTAAGCGTCAGTTTGGTTCATTTCTTCACAACATGACTGCTACACACAATGCAGTGAAGAAAAACCATTACTACCTCCATGAAGTCTTCGGTCGCACCTGGGCAATACTGTCACATCTGTATGGTGAAAGATCTGAAGAAAATGGGTCTCAAGGAAGATTTTGACTGGTCTGCACCTCCACCGAAGAAATTCAAGAAGGTCAAGGTTCCTTCTCTGGTGGCCAGCTCATATTCTTCATCGCGCGACACTGATGAAATGAAGACTTGGACGACACTGCGGCAGGCCCTACTACAACAAACGACCCCAACAACGCTGGCGCTCCTTCATCAACTTGATATTCTTCAGGGGCGTTAGTCCTCATATTCGATCCTTTTGGTCATTTGATGACAAAGGGGGAGAATTTTGAGTTAGTCTTCAAGCGGGTCTTTCTATATGGGCGTTTTTTTAAGTTACAACTCTCGTTCTTCTGAGACTTTATTGGATCGAGTTGTAAACTTAAACCCGATGGTGCTCTGATACTTTTGATATGTTTTTCTGCATGCTTATTCCTCGTATATGCTAATGCACGCATGTTGAATTACATCAGTCACCATATTTCATCATGCATTTCAAATTCTTCTCTGTTATATGTCGAATGCGTGTATGAATTACAAGATATAGGGGGAGATCTCCATGATTCAACTCTTCAAGTGTGCATTGCTTCAAAAGAAAATTCCTCACTATGCACATCTTCAGGGGGAGTTCTTCTATATCTTGCAATCAAATTCCTCAATATCGGTATTTACACTTCATATGTTTATCCCCATTGAAAACTTAACCTACATTGTCATCAATCACCAAAAAGGGGGAGATTGTAAGTGCATCTAGTGCCCCTTAGTGATTTTGGTGTATTGAAGACTTATAGGTTAAGGGACTAATGCGTTTGTGAGTGTACACAGGTCTATAAGTCTATGAGGAGTTTGATATTTACAGAGAAAGTCGACCCCTAAAAATGAAGTTCTTCGATTGAAGACTTTAAATCTCTGAAGACTTTCTGAAGATTTTGATAGTGAATAAATTGGTGTGACCTTGAAGACTTGGTATTCATTCGAGGAACATGAAGCGTGAAGACTTTTGTTTTCGTAGTTTCATTTTCTCTTTCTTGAGTCATAGGAAACACCGTACTGTTAAAGGGGGCCGAGGAAATACTAAGGAAAAATTTCCATGTGATGCTCAACTCAAAATCCTACACCTACCAATCCCTTCGAGTGAAGCCATTGGAAATCTCATACAGTCCAGTCATATTCTTCAGCGACAGAGATGAAGTTCTTTTGGTCTCTGAGGAATTTGTTTTGACTGAGGAGTTAGGAATTCGCCAGTGTGGATTACCTACACAGTGAGGAACATGATAGCCCTGAGGATTTTGCTACTCAAAATTCCGACCGTTGTTGTGCTATGCGCCAGCTGTCCCAAAATATCTATCCACCTAATGGTCATATCATTGAAGGGCATTTATGTCTTATCATGTCGGGCTGCTCCCTATGCTATAAATAGCCGCCCCCTACAACCACTAGTTGGTTGGCTGCTCCAAGAGAAACTGACACTTGTCATTTGAGAGCAACCCATCCTCCGAGGACTTTGAGCGAAAATCATCAAGTGAGGAAAAACCCAAAACCAAACACCTACAAACCCAAGTTATTGAGCATCACTGAAGAGATTGATCCTTGCGTGGGATCCCGATGCTTGTACCTTGAAGACTGTGCTTCTTCCAGACGGTTAGGCGTCATGGTCTAGAGCATCCAAGAAGGAATTGTGATCGCGAGTGACCAGGTTTGTGAAGGTTCGGGAAGTCGCTGAAGAACTTACCACGAGTGATTGGGACGAGGTCTGTGGACCTTAGCTCAAGGAGAATACGGTGAGACTGGGTGTCCTGAGCTGCGGTTCAGGACTGGGGGTCCGGGACTGTGTGTCCTCGAGTTTAAATACTCAGAGCCGCTCCAACCAGACGTAACTGAGACAGCAGTTGGAACTGGTTCTTAAATCATTGTCTTCACCAAGCTTACTTGTAGTATTCCATTCAACTCTTCATTTCCTCATAAATGTTGTGTGCTTGTTCATATCTGTGTTGAAGAACTTTGATTGAATACTTTCTCATTTCTCAGTTCAATTTCTCAAGTCTGTTTGTCTTCATCTGTGCTTACGCTCTATACTCTGTGCCTGTCATTTTTCATCATGATGACCATGCTTGTGTTCTGTTATGTTTTACTTTTGAGTACTTATTACCTGCTAGTAGTTCTTCGCTAAGGAATTTCCTCACCGGCAAATCCTCAGTAAAATTTCATAAAATCGCCTATTCACCCCCCTCTAGTCGATATAACGCACTTCAATAATGCAATAATAGACTAATGCTATGCATTGTTATTTAAATAATACGTCGAAGCGTACTGATACAAGTAGTGCAATAAGCAAAAACTAGGACTATTTGACATGTCCTATCCAAGGGCAAGCTGCGTAAGGATAGTAAAAAGCGGGTATATCGATTATTATTAGAGACCACCTGGGGGTTCCCTTGTACGTCTTACTTTCTTGCCTCCTTGGTTGTTCCTTCTCGTAATGTGTCCGGCAATCCTACTACCGGAAAGGGCTTCTAGAGAGTAAGGTCCTGAAAGATAAGAAATGACAAAGGTATGCAGCCCCTAGGGCGGTTAAGCCGCATTGTGGGACGTGCCCTGATCGTGCCCCCGCCTATGCCCATGGTATTTTCAGTGCGTAATTATGTACGCGCGACACGGATTTCGTCGCTTGAATGGGACTAGGACGGGGGCCGAATTGCTAGGCGAGCTTTGAACGTGCCAGACAATACTGTTGCAAGTTACTCCGGACTCGCTTGACGGTGTCCGGGGGCTATATCGCCGAATTGGCAGTTTGCCTTAGAAGGCTGCTTTGTGCTTCTGCGGCAAGGGCCGTAGTGTGCTCTTCTGTGCGGAGCGAGCATTCTGTGTTTCCATTGACTATTATGACCCCCCTAGGTCCTGGCATCTTGAGCTTGAGGTATGCGTAATGCGGTACCGCATTGAATTTTGCAAATGCGGTTCGCCCGGGCAGTGCGTGATAGCCACTGAGGAACGGGACGATATCGAAGATTAACTCCTCGCTTCGGAAGTTGTCCGGAGATCCGAAGACCACTTCCAGTGTGATTGAGCCCGTGCAACGGGCCTCTACACCTGGGATAACGCCTTTAAAGGTGGTTTTGGTGGGTTTGATCCTCGAGGGAACTATACCCATTTTGCGCACTGTATCTTGATAGAGTAGGTTCAGGCTGCTGCCACCATCCATAAGGACTCGAGTGAGGTGAAATCCGCTGATGATGGGGTCTAGGACCAATGCGGTGGATCCGCCATGACGGATACTAGTAGGATGGTCCCTGCGATCGAAAGTGATCGGACAAGAGGACAATGGGTTGAACTTTGGGGCGACGGGCTCTATTGCATAGACGTCCCTTAGTGCATGCTTCTGTTGCCTCTTGGGAATGTGGGTTGCGTATATCATGTTCACCGTCTTCACTTGTGGGGGGAACCTCTTCTGTCCTCCAGTGTTCGGCGGCCGGGGCTCCTCCTTGTTATCACTATGCAGCCCCTGGTCCTTGTTCTCAGCATTCAACTTGCCGGCCTGCTTGAACACCCAGCATTCTCTGTTGGTGTGATTGGCTCGCTTATCGGGGGTGCCGTGGATTTGACACGAGCGATCGAGTATGTGGTCCAAACTGGACGGGCCCGGAGTACTTCTTTTGAATGCCTTTTTCCGCTGACCGGATCTAGAGCCTCTGAACCCGGCATTGACTGCCGTATCATCGGTGTTATCGCCGTTGTTGCGGCGCTTTTGTCTGTTAACATGGTCTGCCGTTGGCATCTTTGGTATCCGAAGTGCCCGGATTCCTTGATCTGTTATTGCTGCGAGCCAGCCAGCTATCCTCGCCCGCGCAAAAGTGGGTCATGAGTGTCGTGAGGGCTGCCATAGACTTCGGCTTCTCCTGGCCGAGGTGCCGGGCGAGCCACTCGTCACGGATGTTATGCTTGAATGCCACTAAGGCCTCTGCATCCGGACAGTCGACAATTTGGTTTTTCTTAGTTAGGAACCATGTCCAGAATTACCAGGCCGATTCCCCTGGCTGCTGAGTTATATGGCTCAAGTCATCAGCATCTGGTGGTCGCACATAAGTGCCCTGGAA
>NC_053025.1:44130698-44239155 GCF_003073215.2 Triticum urartu
GGGGGGAGGGGGGAGGGGGGAGGGGGCGGGTGGGTTGGGTCGGGTTGGTTCAATCGGACGGGACCCTTTTTCCGGCTTCGTGTTTCAAATGGACAGGTCTGGAGAAGAGACGTGCGACTTGCTGAGTTACGACTGGGCCCGGCCCTCGTGGCGGAATCCTTTTATTTTCAAGGAGAAAAAAAATGCCGAGAACATCACAGAAAAACCGATGAACTGGGCAGTTCACAGAAAACTGGTCGGTTCGATCTCATTTCGAGAAAAGCCCCTCAATCAATTTGATTTCATGCGAACAAGCTGGGGGTAGAATCAGAAAAGGAAGAAACCCCCTCTTTTAGTAGGGTTTCAGCCATTTTTTAGGAGCATTTCTCTCGGTTTTATCCACGGACAAACCCTATTGGGCGTCGGCGCCCCCTCCGGCGCAACCCTTGCTTGGTGCCATGGCGTGGCGATGCTGCTTCTCCCTCGTCGCTCCGCGCCGCCACTCCCACGTCCCGCCATCTGCACCACCTCTATTGACACTTGGGGAGAGGGGTTGCCGCCACCGGGTTAGACTGGCCCATAAAACTTCGATCTCCCTCTACTCCAGTCAAATCGACTAGGCTTCCCTCTGGTTCTTAAACTCATGTATAGGTGCTATCGGTTCTTAAACTGTGTTGAGTTGCTATCGGTTTTGTATACCTTTTTGTTTGCGTGTTGTATTTGCACTGGTGACGAACTTTTATGCCTAGTGTATGTAATATGTTGTCTGATTGCACGTTATTACCACTGATGGCGAACTTTGATGCACAGTGAATAGTCTAGGTTTATTCTTAATTACCCTGCCATAATTTTTTTTATTGTATAGTGTATGATAATTCATGGTTACTGTATATGCTATCGTCGCTTTGTTAAAAGACCAAAAGTTTCGATGGAGGCCAACAGGCTAAAACATTATCGGTTCATCAACGGTATTAAAAAGAAGTTAAGCGAAGCAAATGGGTCAGCCCGCATCTGGCATATGAAGAGACATGGACTGCATGTCGTGATCATCTGCCAACCACCCGAGCAGAAATGCTTGGACGGTGAACAAATTATCCTCGGACACTCAAATTTCATATCATGTATTCGGCTCCGCTCAAATTCACATATATTAGTGAAAAGAAACTGGGTGTGAAGTGGTTTAAGGTAAGAATATGAGATATGATCATCCACTTTATCCCATTCTTAGGTACATCTTCTCATTCTTCTATTAAATCATCGAAATCACCCTCTTACGACCCTAAGTTCTTGAGCAACTCATCTATGTTCACATCCTTGCGGTTCACAAACACTCTCTGAGATTTTGCTTGACGAGCTTGATTGATCATCCCCTTCCACCACCATGAATGCCAAACGGAAAGAACACCACACGAGAACACTAGATCGCCTCGAAACAGCCTAGGCTAGAGAGACAGACATAACTATCCCCTAAAACAACTTGTGCAACTCATGCCGAGTAGGAAACTAGGCGGGTACGATATCGGAGAGATTGGGAACTTAGGATGGACAAAGGTCCACATGAGAATAGAGCACCCTAAGTTGGCACTAAGGGATCACGATACATTCAATTCAAGCTGCAAGTGGAGATGGGATTAAGTGGTGAAAGGATCGATATAGTTGACTAGAGGGGGGTGAATAGGCAACTAACAATTTTTAGCTTTTCTTTACCAATTTAAACTTTGCATCAAAGTAAGTTGTCTAGATATGCAACTAGGTGAGCGGCCTATATGATGCACCAAGAACAAGTACACAAGCAAGCAAGGGATACAACACAAATAAGCTTGCACAAGTAAAGGCATGAGATAACCAAGAGTGGAGCCGGTGAAGACGAGGATGTGTTACCGAAGTTCCTTCCTTTTGAGGGGAAGTACGTCTCCGTTGGAGCGGTGTGGAGGCACAATGCTCCCCAAGAAGCCACTAGGGCCACCGTATTCTCCTCATGCCCTCACACAGTGCGAGATGTCGTGATTCCACTATTGGTGCCCTTGGAGGCGGCGACCGGACCTTTACAAACAAGGTTGGGGCTATCTCCACAACTTAATTGGAGGCTCCCAACGATACCACAAAGCTTCACCACAATGGAATATGGCTTCGCGGTGACCTCAACCGTCTAGGGTGCTCAAACACCCAAGAGTAACAAGATCCGCAAGGGATGAGTGGGGGAATCAAATTTCTCTTGGTGGAAGTGTAGATCTAGGCCTTCTCAACCAATCCCTCGAGAATCAATAAGTTTGATTGGCTAGGGAGACAGATCGGGCGAAAATGGAGCTTGGAGCAATAATGGAGCTTGGGGATGGAAGAGATAGCCAACTCGGAGAAGAAGACACCCCTTATATAGTGGAAGAACAAATCCAACCATTATCCACCAACTCAGCCTGCGTGGCACGATACTACCACGCCGGGGACGCGGTACTACCGCAAGGGCACACGGTACTACTGCAGTGCCTCGCGGTACTACCGCCCGAGCAGCAGAGACCAGAACAGCCCTGAAGCTGTGAGGCAGAGGGCGGTAGAACCGCTGGCACGGTACTACCGCTCCCCCTTGCGATACTACTGCAAGGCAGGGATGGTCCAGATTTTGGGAAGGCACGGACATATAACAATACATCTGTGGCAACTTCCGCCAAGATGGGATCTATGCAAAAAATCCTACACGGTAGTATTGTAAGCCAGGAGCGGTACTACCACGCGGGGTGCGGATGTAAAAAATTACATCCGCACCTACTATCGCGCCAGCTGCTGAGCCTGGCCAGAGCGCACGGTACTACCGCACACCCGGTGCGGTACTACCGCGTAGGGCGCGGATGTAAAAAATTACATCCGCCCCTACTACCGCAATAGCAGCAGCGCCTGGCCTGAGGCCACACTACTACCGCTCCAAGGAAGCGGTACTGGAAGGAAATATGCCCTAGAGGCAATAATAAAGTTATTATTTATTTTCTCACATCATGATAAATGTTTATTATTCATGCTAGAATTGTATTAACCGGAAACATAAGACATGTGTGAATACATAGACAAACATAGTGTCACTAGTATGCCTCTACTTGACTAGCTCGTTGATCAAAGATGGTTGAGTTTCCTAGCCATAGACATGAGTTGTCATTAGATTAACGGGATCACATCATTAGGAGAATGATGTGATTGACATGACCCATTCCATTAGCTTAGCACGTTGATCGTTTAGTTTACTGCTATTGCTTTCTTCATGACTTATACATGTTCCTATGACTGAGATTATGCAACTCCCGATTACCGAAAGAACACTTTGTGTGCTACCAAAAGTCACAACGTAACTGGGTGATTATAAAGGTGCTCTACAGGTGTCTCCGATGGTGTTCGTTGAGTTGGCATAGATCGAGAATAGGATTTGTCACTCCGATTGTCGGAGAGGTATCTCTGGGCCCTCTCGGTAATGCACATCACTATAAGCCTTGCAAGCAATGTAAGTAATGAGTTAGTTGCGGGATGATGCATTACGGAACGAGTAAAGAGACTTGCCGGTAATGAGATTGAACTAGGTATTGAGATACCGACGATCGAATCTCGGGCAAGTAACATACCAATGACAAAGGGAACAACGTATGTTGTTATGCGGTTCGACCGATAAAGATCTTCGTAGAATATGTAGGAACCAATATGGGCATCCAGGTTCCGCTATTGGTTATTAACCAGAGAAGTGTCTCGATCATGTCTGTTGCCTGTTGGGGAACGTAGCAGAAATTCAAAATTTTCCTACGTGTCACCAAGATCTATCTATGGAGAGACCAGCAACGAGGGGAAGGAGAGTGCATCTACATACCCTTGTAGATGCTAAGCGGAAGCGTTCAAGTGAACGGGGTTGATGGAGTCGTACTCGTCGTGATTCAAATCACCGATGACCAAGTGCCGAACGCACGGCACCTCCGCGTTCAACACACGTACAGCCCGGTGACGTCTCCCATGCCTTGATCCAGCAAGGAGAGAGGGAGAGGTTGAGGAAGACTCCATCCAGCAGCACAACGGCGTGGTGGTGGTGGAGGAGCGTGGCAATCCTGCAGGGCTTCGCCAAGCACCACAGAAGAGGAGGAGAGAGAGATGCAGGGCTGCACCAACGAGAGATTCGAATCGCGTGTCTTATGGGCAGCCCTATGCCTCATATATATAGGGAAGGGGAGGGGCTGCGCCCCCTCTAGGGTTCCCACCCCCTAGGGGGGCGGCAGCCCTAGATGGGGATCAAGGATGGCGGCCAAGAGGGGGAGAGGAGAGGGAGGCGCACCAATATGGGCCTTAAGGCCCATATCCCTTAGGGTTTGCCCCCTTTCCACCTCTTAGGCGCCATGGGCCCTTGTGGGAGGCGCACCAGCCCACTAAGGGGCTGGTCCCTCACCACTCTTGGCCCACGCAACCTTCTGGGGTTGGTGGCCCCACTTGGTGGACCCCCGGGACCCTCCCGGTGGTCCCGGTACGTTACCGATAAACCCCGAAACTTTTCCGGTGACCAAAACAGGACTTCCCATATATAAATCTTTACCTCCGGACCATTCCGGAACTCCTCGTGACGTCCGGGATCTCATCCGGGACTCCGAACAACATTCGGTAACCACATACAAACTTCCTTTATAACCCTAGCGTCATCGAACCTTAAGTGTGTAGACCCTACGGGTTCGGGAGACATGCAGACATGACCGAGACGTCTCTCCGGTCAATAACCAACAGCGGGATCTGGATACCCATGTTGGCTCCCACATGTTCCACGATGATCTCATCGGATGAACCACGATGTCAAGGACTTAATCAATCCCGTATTACAATTCCCTTTGTCTATCGGTACGATACTTGCCCGAGATTCGATCGTCGGTATCCCGATACCTTGTTCAATCTCGTTACCGGCAAGTCTCTTTACTCGTTCCGTAACACATCATCCCGTGATCAACTCCTTGATCACATTGTGCACATTATGATGATGTCCTACCGAGTGGGCCCAGAGATACCTCTCCGTCACACGTGACAAATCCCAGTCTCGATTCGTGCCAACCCAACAGACACTTTCGGAGATACCTGTAGTGCACCTTTATAGTCACCCAGTTACGTTGTGACGTTTTGATACACCCAAAGCACTCCTACGGTATCCGGGAGTTGCACAATCTCATGGTCTAAGGAAATGATACTTGACATTAGAAAAGCTTTAGCATACGAACTACACGATCTTTGTGCTAGGCTTAGGATTGGGTCTTGTCCATCACATCATTCTCCTAATGATGTGATCCCGTTATCAATGACATCCAATGTCCATGGTCAGGAAACCGTAACCATCTATTGATCAACGAGCTAGTCAACTAGAGGCTTACTAGGGACATGGTGTTGTCTATGTATCCACACATGTATCTGAGTTTCCTATCAATACAATTCTAGCATGGATAATAAACGATTATCATGAACAAGGAAATATAATAATAACTAATTTATTATTGCCTCTAGGGCATATTTTCCAACAGTCTCCCACTTGCACTAGAGTCAATAATCTAGTTCACATCGATATGTGATTAACACTCAAGGTCACATCCCCATGTGACTAACACCCAAAGAGTTTACTAGAGTCAATAATCTAGTTCACATTACCATGTGATTAACACTCGATGAGTTCTGGGTTTGATCATGTTATGCTTGTGAGAGAGGTTATAGTCAACGGGTCTGAACCTTTCAGATCCGTGTGTGCTTTACAAATCTCTATGTCATCTCCTAGATGCAGCTACCACGTTCTATTTGGAGCTATTCCAAATAACTGTTCTACTTGGAGCTATTCTAAATTGTTGCTCCATTATACGTATCCGGTATCTCTATCGAGCTATCCGGATAGGTGTTAAGCTTGCATCGACGTAACCCTTTACGACGAACTCTTTTACCACCTCCATAATCGAGAAAATTCCTTAGTCCACTAGTTACTAAGGATAACTTTGACCGCTGTCCTGTGATCCATTCTTGGATCACTCTTGTACCCCTTGACTGACTCATGGCAAGGCACACTTCAGGTGCGGTACACAGCATAGCATACTGTAGAGCCTATGTCTTAAGCATAGGGGACGACCTTCGTCCTTTCTCTCTATTCTGCCGTGGTCGAGCTTTAAGTCTTAACTTCATACCTTACAACTCAGGCAAGAACTCCTTCTTTGACTGATCCATCTTGAACAACTTCAAGATCATGTCAAGGTATGGTTTTGATCTATCCTTATAGATCTTGATGCTCAATGCTCAAGTAGCTTAATCCAGGTTTTCCATTGAAAACACTTTCCAAATAACCCTATATGCTTTCCAGAGATTCTACGTCATTTCCGATCAACAATATGTCAACATATACTTATCAGAAATTCTATAGTGCTCCCACTCACTTCTTTGGAAATACAAGTTTCTCATAAACTTTGTATAAACCCAAAATCTTTGATCATCTCATCAAAGCGTACATTCCAACTCCAAGATGCTTACTCCGGTCCTCAGAAGGATTGCTGGAGCTTTGCATACTTATTAGCATCTCTCAGGATTGACAAAACCTTCCGGTTGTATCACATACAACCTTTCCTCAAGAAAATCGTCGAGGAAACAATGTTTTGACATCCTATCTGCAAGATTTCATAAATAATGCAGTAATCGCTAATATAATTCCAACAGACTCTTAGCATCGCTACGAGTGAGAAAGTCTCATCGTAGTCAACTCCTTGAACTTGTCGGAAAACATCTTAACGACAAGTCGAGCTTTCTTAATGGTAATACTTACCATCATTGTCCGTCTTCCTTTTAAAATCCATCTGTACCTAACAGCCTTACGACCATCAAGTAGTTCTCCCAAAGTCTACGCTTTGTTTTCATACATGGATCCTCTCTCGGATTTTATGGCCTCGAGCCATTTATCGGAATCCAGGCCCACCATCGCTTCTCCATAGCTCGTAGGTTCATTGTTGTCTAGCAACATGACTTCCAAGACAGGATTACTTACCACTCTGAAGTAGTATGCATCCTTGTCATCCCACGAGGTTTGGGAGTGACTTGATTCGAAGTCTCATGATCAATATCATAAGCTTCCACTTCAATTGGTGTAGGTGCCACAGGAACAACTCTTCGTGCCCTGCTATACACTAGTTGAAGTGACGGTTCAATAACCTCATGAAGTCTCCACCATCCTCCCACTCAATTCTTTCGAGAGAAACTTTTCCTCGAGAAAGGACCCGATTCTAGAAACAATCCTTTATTGCTTTTGGATCTGAGACAGGAGGTATACCCAACTGTTTTTGGGTTGTCCTATGAAGATGCATTTATCCGCTTTGGGTTCGAGCTTATCGGCATGAAACTTTTCCACATAAGCGTCGCAGCCCCAAACTTTTAAGAAATGACAGCTTAGGTTTCTCTAAACCATAGTTCATACGGTGTCATCTCATCGGAATTACGTGGTGCCCTATTTAAAGTGAATGTGGTTGTCTCTAATGCTTAACCCATAAACTATTGTGGTAATTCGATAAGAGACATCATGGTATGCATCATATCCAATAGGGTGCAGTTATGATGTTCGGACACACCATCACACTATGGTGTTCCAGGCTGTATTAGTTGTGAAACGATTTCCACAATGTCTTAATTTTGTGCCAAACTCGTAATTCAGATATTCATCTCTATGATCATATCATAGATCTTTTATCCTCTTGTCACGACGATCTTTCAACTTCACACTGAAATTACTTGAACCTTTCAATAATTCAGACTCGTGATTCATCAAGTAAATGTACTCAACATCCACTCAAATCATCTGTGAAGAAAGAACATAACGATATCCACTACATGCCTCAGCACTCATTGGACTGCACACATCAAAATGTATTACTTCCAACAATTTGCTTTCTAGTTCCATTTTACTGAAACCGAGGCTTTCAGTCATCTTGCCCATGTGGTATGATTTGCATGTCTCAAGTGATTCAAGACCAAGTGAGTCCAAATGATCCATTTGCATGGAGTTTCTTCATGCATATACACCAATAGACATGGTTCGCATGTCTCAAACTTTTCAAAAATGAGTGAGTCCAAAGATCCATCAACATGGAGCTTCTTCATGCGTTTTATACCAATATGACTTACGTGGCAGTGCCACAAGTAGGTGGTACTATCATTACTATCTTTTGGCATGAACATGTGTATCACTACGATCGAGATTCAATAAACCATTCATTTTAGGTGCAAGACCATTGAAGGTATTATTCAAATAAACAGAGTAACCATTATTCTCCTTAAATGAATAACCGTATTGCGATAGACATAATCCAATCATGTCTATGCTCAACACAAACACCAATCTCGATGGTAGAAGGAGCGTACGATATTTGATTATATCAACATTGGAAACACTTCCAACACATATCATCAGCTCACCTTTAGCTAGTCTCTGTTTATTCCGTAGCTTTTATTTCGAGTTACTAACACTTAGCAACCGAACCGGTATCTAATACCCTGGTGCTACTAGGAGTACTAGTAAAGTACACATCAACACAATGTATATCCAATATACTTCTATCGACCTTGCCAGCCTTCTCATCTACCAAGTATCTAGGGTAATTCTGCTCCAGTGGCTGTTCCCCTTATTACAGAAGCACTCAGTCTCGGGTTTGGGTTCAACCTTGGGTTTCTTCACTAGAGCAGCAGCTGAATTGCCGTTTCATGAAGTATCCCTTTGTTCCCTTGCCCTTCTTGAAACTAGTGGTTTCACCAACCATCAACGATTGATGCTCCTTCTTGATTTCTACTTTTGTGGTGTCAAACATCGCGAATATCTCAAGGATCATCATATATGTCCCTGATATATTATAGTTCATCACAAAGCTCTAGTAGCTTGGTGGTAATGACTTCGGAGAAACATCACTATCTTATCTGGAAGATCAACTCCCACTTGATTCAAATGATTGTTGTACTCAGACAATCTGAGCACAAGCTCAACAATTGAGCTTTTCTCCCTTAGTTTGCAGGCTAAGAAAATCGTCGGAGGTCTTATACCTCTTGACGTGGGCACGAGCCTGAAATCCCAATTTCAGCCCTCAAAACATCTCATATGCTTCGCGACGTTTCAAAAACGTCTTTGGTGCCTCAACTCTAAACCGTTTAACTGAACTATCATGTAGTTATCAAAATGTGTATGTCAGATGTTCGCAACATCCACAGACAACGTTCGAGGTTTAGCACACTGAGCGGTGCATTAAGGACATAAGCCTTCTAAGAAGCAATGAGGACAATCCTTAGTTTACGGACCTAGTCCGCATAATTGCTACTATCAACTTTCAACTAATTTTTCTCTAGGAACATATCTAAACAGTAGAACTATAGCATGAGCTACGACATAATTTGCAAAATCCTTTTGACTATGTTCAGGATAATTAAGTTCATCTTATGAACTCCCACTTAGATAGACATCCCTCTAGTCATCTAAGTGATTACATGATCCGAGTCAACTAGGCCGTGTCCGATCATCACGTGAGACGGACTAGTCAACGTCGATGAACATCTTCATGTTGATCGTATCTTCTATACGACTCATGCTCGACCTTTCGGTCTTCTGTGTTCCGAGGCCATGTCTGTACATGCTAGGCTCATCAAGTTAACCCTAAGTGTTTTGCTGTGTAAAACTGTCTTACACCCGTTGTATGTGAACGTAAGGATCCATCACACCCGATCATCACGGCGTGCTTAGAAACGACGAACTGTAGCAACGGTGCACAGTTAGGGGAGAACACTTCTTGAAATTTTTTGTAAGGGATCATCTTATTTAGTACCGTCGTTCTAAGTAAACAAGATGCATAAACATAATAAACATCACATGCAATTATATAGTAGTGACATGATATGGCCAATATCATATAGCTCCTTCGATCTCCATCTTCGGGGCTCCATGATCATCTTCGTCACCGGCATGACACCATGATCTCCATCATCATGATCTCCATCATCGTGTCTTCATGAAGTTGTCACGTCAACTATTACTTCTACTACTACAGCTAACGGTTAGCAATAAAGTAAAGTAATTACATGACGTTTATGTTGACACGCAGGTCATAAATAAATTAAGACAACTCCTATGGCTCCTGCCGGTTGTCATACTCATCGACATGCAAGTCGTGATTCCTATTACAAGAACATGATCAATCTCATACATCACATATATCATTCATCACATCCTTTGGCCATATCACATTACATAGCATACCCTGCAAAAACAAGTTAGACGTCCTCTAATTGTTGTTTGCATGTTTTACGTGGCTGCTATGGGTTTCTAGCAAGAACGTTTCTTACCTATGCAAAAACCACAACGTGATATGCCAATTGCTATTTACCCTTCATAAGGACCCTTTTCATCGAATCCGATCCGACTAAAGTAGGAGAGACAGACACCCGCTAGCCACCTTATGCAACTAGTGCATGTCAGTCGGTGGAACCTGTCTCACGTAAGAGTATGTGTAAGGTCGGTCCGGGCCGCTTCATCCCACGATGCCGCCGAATCAAGATAAGACTAGTAACGGCAAGCATATTGAACAAAATCAACGCCCACAACTACTTTGTGTTCTACTCGTGCATAGAAACTACGCATAGACCTAGCTCATGATGCCACTATTGGGGAACGTAGCAGAAATTCAAAATTTTCCTACGTGTCACCAAGATCTATCTATGGAGAGACCAGCAACGAGGGGAAGGAGAGTGCATCTACATACCCTTGTAGATCGCTAAGCGGAAGCGTTCAAGTGAACGGGGTTGATGGAGTCGTACTCGTCGTGATTCAAATCACCGATGACCAAGTGCCGAACGCACGGCACCTCCGCGTTCAACACACATGCAGCCCGGTGACGTCTCCCAAGCCTTGATCCAGCAAGGAGAGAGGGAGAGGTTGAGGAAGAACTCCAGCAGCACGACGGCATGGTGGCAATGGAGCTCGTGGTTCTCCAGCAGGGCTTCGCCAAGCACTATGGAGGAGGAGGAGGTGTAGGAGGAGGGAGAGCTGTGCCAGGTTCAAGGGTGTGGCAGCCCTCTCTCTCCCTCACTATATATAGGGGGAAGGGAGGAGGGGGAGGTGCCCTAGGGTTCCCTAGGGGAGGGGCGGCGGCCACAGGGGAAACCCTAGATGGGTTTGGGCGCCCCCACCCCCTAGGAAACTAGCCCCCCAAGCCGGGAGGGGTGGCTGCCCTAGGGGTGGCGCCCCCACCTCGCCTGGTTACGTCAGATGGGGTGGGAGGGGCTCTCAGCCCCTTAGTGGGCTGATGTGCCCTCTCCCCTTGGCCCATAAGGCCCCCCAACGCTTGCCGGGGCCTCCGAAACCCCTTTCGGACACGCTGGTCATCACCTAGTACCCCCAGAACAAGTCCGGACTCCAATACCCTTTGTCCAATATACCGATCTTCACCTTCGGATCATTCCGGAGCTCCTCGTCATGTCTGGGATCTCATCCAGGAGTCCGAACAACCTTCAGTAACCACATACTATTTCCCATAACAACTCTAGCGTCACCGAACCTTAAGTGTGTAGACCCTACGGGTTCAGGAACCATGCAGACATGACCGAGACAACTCTCCAGCCAATAACCAATAGCGGGATCTGGATACCCATGTTGGCTCCCACATGTTCCACGATGATCTCATCGGATGAACCACGATGTCAAGGACTTAATCAATCCCGTATACAATTCCCTTTGTCCAGCGGTATTGTACTTGCCCGAGATTCGATCGTCGGTATCCGATACCTTGTTCAATCTCGTTACCGGCAAGCCTCTTTACTCGTTCCGTAACACATCATCCCGTGATCAACTCCTTGGTCACATTGTGCACATTATGATGATATCCTACCGAGTGGGCCCAGAGATACCTCTCCGTCACACGGAGTGACAAATCCCAGTCTCGATTCGTGCCAACCCAACAGACACTTTCGGAGATACCTGTAGTGTACCTTTATAGCCACCTAGTTACGTTGTGACGTTTGGCACACCCAAAGCACTCCTACGGTATCCGGGAGTTGCACAATCTCATGGTCTAAGGAAATGATACTTGACATTAGAAAAGCTTTAGCATACGAACTACACGATCTAGTGCTATGGCTTAGGATTGGGTCTTGTCCATCACATCATTCTCCTAATGATGTGATCCCGTTATCATGACATCCAATGTCCATGGTTCAGGAAACCGTAACCATCTATTGATCAACGAGCTAGTCAACTAGAGGCTTACTAGGGACATGGTGTTGTCTATGTATCCACACATGTATCTGAGTTTCATATCAATACAATTATAGCATGGATAATAAACGATTATCATGAACAAGGAAATATAATAATAACTAATTTATTATTTCCTCTACGGCATATTTCCAACAATGTCTACATAGTTCTCGAACCCGTAGGGTCCGCACGTTTAACGTTCGTTGACAATATAGTATTTATGAGTTATGTATGTTAGTAATTGAATGTTGTTCGGAGTTCCGGATAAGACCATGGACATGACGAGGAACTCCGGAATGGTCCAGAGATAAAGTTTGATATATGGGATAATAGTGTTTGGTCTCCGGAAGGGGTTCCGGATGTTTCCCGAAATGTTTGGGTACGAGAACACTTTATTTGGGCCAAAGGGGAAAGCCCACAAGGTTTTGGAAAGCGCAAAAGGAAGTTTTGCGGAGTCCAGGGGCCAGACACCAGGGTCCCTGGAGTATGGGTCCAGACACCAAGAACCCTGGCGTCTGGCCCTGGAGTCCGAGAAGGACTCTTGCCTTTCGGGTGAAACCGACTTTGTGGAGTCTTTTACTCCAAGTTTCGACCCCGAGGCTCAACATATAAATAGAGGGGTAGGGCTAGCACCCAAGACACATTAAGAAACACCAAGCCGTGTGCCGGCAACCCCGTCCCCTCTAGTTTATCCTCCGTAATAGTTTTCGTAGTGCTTAGGCGAAGCCCTGCGGAGATTGTTCTTCACCAACACCATCACCACGCCGTCGTGCTGCCGGAACTCATCTACTACTTCGCCCCTCTTGCTGGATCAAGAAGGCGAGGACGTCATCGAGCTGAACGTGTGCTGAACGCGGAGGTGTCGTACGTTCGGTACTTGATCGGGATGGATCGTGAAGGTGTGCGACTACATCAACCGCGTTGATAAACGCTTCCTCTTTCGGTCTACGAGGGTACGTAGACATACTCTCCCCTCTCGTTTCTATGCATCACCATGATCTTGCGTGTGCGTAGGAATTTTTTTTGAAATTACTACGTCCCCCAACAGTGGCATCCGAGCCAGGTTTATGCGTAGATGTTATATGCACAAGTAGAACACAAGTGAGTTGTGGGCGATACAATTCATAATGCTTACCAGCATGTCATACATTGGTTCGGCGGTATTGTTGGATGAAGCGGCCCGGACCGACATTACGTGTACGCTTACGCGAGGCTGATTCTACCGACGTGCTTTGCACACAGGTGGCTGGCGGGTGTCAGTTTCTCCAACTTTAGTTGAACCGAGTGTGACTATGCCTGGTCCTTGTTGAAGGTTAAAACAACACTAACTTGACGAACTATCGTTGTGATTTTGATGCGTAGGTAAGAACGGTTCTTGCTCAACCCGTAGCAGCCACGTAAAACTTGCAACAACAAAGTAGAGGACGTCTAACTTGTTTTTACAGGGCATGTTGTGATGTGATATGGTCAAGGCATGATGCTATATTTTATTGTATGAGATGATCATGTTTTGTAACGGAGTTATCGGCAACTGGCAGGAGCCATATGGTTGTCGCTTTATTGTGTGAAATGTAATCGCCATGTAATTGCTTTACTTTATCACTAAGCGGTAGCGATAGTCGTAGAAGCAATAGTTGGCAAAATGACAACGATGCTAAGATGGAGATCAAGGTGTCGCGCCGGTGACGATGGTGATCATGACGGTGCTTTGGAGATGGAGATCACAGGCACAAGATGATGATGGCCATATCATATCACTTATATTAATTGCATGTGATGTTTTTCCTTTATGCATCTTATTCTGCTTTGATTGACGGTAGCATTATAAGATGATCTCTCACTAAAAACAATTCAAGGTACAAGTGTTCTCCCTGAGTATGCGTCGTTGCAAAAGATCGTTGTGCCGAGACACCACGTGATGATCGGGTGTGATAAGCTCAACATTCTTATACAGCGGGTGCAAGCCAGTTTTTGCACACGCAGAATACTCGAGTTAAACTTGACGAGCCTAGCATATGCAGATATGGCCTCGGAACACTAAGACCGAAAGGTCGAGCTTGAATCATATAGTTGATATGATCAACATAGTGATGTTCACCATTTAAAACTACTCCATTTCACGTGATGATCGGTTATGGTTTAGTTGATTTGGATCACGTGATCACTTAAAGTAATATGATTAATTGAACTTAAATTTATCATGAACTTAGTACCTGATAGTTTTTTGCTTGTGTATGTTGTTGTAGATAGATGGCCCGTGCTGTTGTTCCATTGAATTTTAATGCGTTCCTTGAGAAATCAAAGTTGAAAGATGATGGTAGCAATTACACGGACTAGGTCCATAACTTGAGGATTATCCTCATTGCTGCACAGAAGAATTACGTCCTGGAAGCACCGCTGGGTGCCAGGCCTGCTGCTGATGACGTTAACAACATCTGGTAGAGCAAAGCTGATGACTACTCGATAGTTCAGTGTGCCATGCTTTACGACTTAGAACCGGGACTTCAACGATGTTTTGAATGTCATGGAGCATATGAGATGTTCCATAGTTGAAGTTAATATTTCAAGCAAATGCCCGGATTGAGAGATATGAAGTCTCTAGTAAGTTCTACAGCTGCAAGATGGAGGAGAATAGTTCTGTCAGTGAACATATACTCAGAATGTCTGGGTACCATAACCACTTGACTCAACTGGGAGTTAATCTTCCTATTGATAGTGTCATTGACAGAGTTCTTCAATCACTGCCACCAAGCTACAAGAGCTTCGTGATAAACTATAATATGCAAGGGATGGATAAGACAATTCCCGAGCTCTTCGCAATGCTAAAGTCTGCGGAGGTAGAAATCAAGAAGGAGCATCAAGTGTTGATGGTCAACAAGACCACCAGTTTCAAGAAAAAGGGTAAAGGGAAGAAGATGGGGAACTTCAAAAAGAACGACAAACAAGTTGCTGCTCAGGAGAAGAAACCCAAGTCTGGACCTAAGCCTGAGACTGAGTGCTTCTACTGCAAACAGACTGGTCACTGGAAGTGGAACTGCCCCAAGTATTTGGCGGATAAGAAGGATGGCAAGGTGAACAAAGGTATATGTGATATACATGTTATTGATGTGTACCTTACTACAGCTCGCAGTAGCACCGGGGTATTTGATACTGGTTCTGTTGCTAATATTTGCAACTCGAAATAGGGACTACGAATTGAGCGAAGATTGGTTAAGGACGAGGTGACGATGCACGTGGGAAATGGTTCCAAAGTCGATGTGATCGCCGTCGGCACGCTACCTCTACATCTACCTTCGAGATTAATTTTAGACCTAAATAATTGTTATTTGGTGCCAGCGTTAAGCATGAACATTATATCTGGATCTTGTTTGATGCGAGACGGTTATTCATTTAAATCTGAGAATAATGGTTGTTCTATTTATATGAGTAATATCTTTTATGGTCATGCACCCTTGAAGAGTGGTCTATTTGTGTTGAATCTCGATAGTAGTAATACACATATTCATAATGTTGAAGCCAAAAGATGCAGAGTTGATAATGATAGTGCAACTTATTTGTGGCACTGTCGTTTAGGTCATATTGGTGTAAAGCGCATGAAGAAACTCCATTCTGATGTACTTTTGGAATCACTTGATTATGAATTACTTGGTACTTGCGAACCATGCCTCATGGGCAAGATGACTAAAACGCCATTCTCCGGAACTATGGAGCGAGCAACAGATTTGTTGGAAATCATACATACTGATGTATGTGGTCCGATGAATATTGAGGCTCGCGGCGGGTATTATTATTTTCTCACCTTCACAGATGATTTGAGCAGATATGGGTATATCTGCTAAATGAAACATAAGTCTGAAACATTTGAAAAGTTCAAAGAATTTCAGAGTGAAGTGGAAAATCATCGTAACAAGAAAATAAAGTTTCTACGATCGGATCATGGAGGATAATATTTGAGTTACGAGTTTGGTCTACATTTGAAACAATGCGGAATAGTTTCGCAACTCACACCACCCGGAACACCACAGCGTAATGGTGTGTCCGAACATCATAATCGTACTTTTCTAGATATGGTGTGATCTATGATGTCTCTTACTGATTTACCACTATCGTTTTGGGGTTATGCTTTAGAGACGGCTGCATTCACGTTAAATAGGGCACCATCGAAATCCGTTGAAACGACGCCTTATGAACTGTGGTTTGGCAAGAAACCAAAGTTGTCATTTCTTAAAGTTTGGGGTTGCGATGCTTATGTGAAAAAGCTTCAACCTGATAAGCTCGAACCCAAATCGGAGAATGTGTCTTCATAGGGTACCCAAAAGAAACTATTGGGTACACCTTCTATCACAGATCTGAAGGCAAGACATTTGTTGCTAAGAATGGATCCTTTCTAGAGAAGGAGTTTCTCTCGAAAGAAGTGACTGGGAGGAAAGTAGAACTTGATGAGGTAACTGTACCTGCTCCCTTATTGGAAAGTAGTTCATCACAGAAACCAGTTCCTGTGACACCTACACCAATTAGTGAGGAAGCTAATGATGATGATCATCAAACTTCAGATCAAGTTACTATCAAACCTCGTAGGTCAACCAGAGTAAGATCCGCACCAGAGTGGTACGGTAATCATGTTCTGGAAATCATGTTACTTGACCATGACAAACCTACGAACTATGAAGAAGTGATGGTGAGCCCAGATTCCGCAAAATAGCTCGAGGCCATGAAATCTAAGATGGGATCCATGTATGAGAACAAAGTGTGGACTTTGGTTGACTTGCCCGATGATCGGCAAGCCATCGAGAATAAATGGATCTTTTAGAAGAAGACTGACGCTGATAGTAATGTTACTGTCTACAAAGCTCGACTTGTTGCGAAAGGTTTTCGACAAGTTCAAGGGGTTGACTACAATGAGACTTTCTCACCCGTAGCGATGCTTAAGTCTGTCTGAATCATGTTAGCAATTGCCGCATTTTATGATTATGAAATTTGGCAAATGGATATCAAAACTGCATTCCTGAATGGATTTCTGGAAGAAGAGTTGTATATGATGCAACCAGAAGGTTTTGTCGATCCAAAGGGTGCTAACAAAGTGTGCAAGCTCCAGTGATCCATTTATGGACTGGTGCAAGCCTCTCGGAGTTGGAATTAACGTTTTGATAGTGTGATCAAAGCATATGGTTTTATACAGACTTTTGGAGCAGCCTGTATTTACAAGAAAGTGAGTGGGAGCTCTGTAGCATTTCTAATATTATATGTGGATGACATATTGTTGATTGGAAATGATATAGAATTTCTGGATAGCATAAAAGGATATTTGAATAAGAGTTTTTCAATGAAATACCTCAGAGAAGCTGCTTATATATTGGGCATCAAGATCTATAGAGATAGATCAAGACGCTTAATTGGACTTTCACAAAGCACATACCTTGATAAAGTTATGAAGAATTTCAAAATGGATCAAGCAAAGAAAGGGTTCTTGCATGTGTTACAAGGTGTGAAGTTGAGTAAGACTCAATGCCCGACCACTGCAGAAGATAGAGAGAAAATGAAAAGTGTTCCCTATGCTTAAGCCATAGGCTCTATCATGTATGCAATGTTGTGTACCAGACCTGATGTGTGCCTTGCTATTAGTTTAGCAGGGAGGTACCAAAGTGATCCAGGAGTAGATCACTGGACAGCGGTCAAGAACATCCTGAAATACCTGAAAAGGACTAAGGATATGTTTCTCGTTTATGGAGGTGATAAAGAGCTTGTCGTAAATGGTTACGTCGATGCAAGCTTTGACACTGATCCGGACGATTCTAAATCGCAAACCAGATGCGTATTTATATTAAACGGTGGAGCTCTTAGTTGGAGAAGTTCTAAACAAAGCGTCGTGACAGGATCTACGTGTGAAGCGGAATACATATCTGCTTCGGAAGCAGCAAATGAAGGAGTCTGGATGAAGGAGTTCATATCCTATCTAGGTGTCATACCTAGTGCATCGGGTCCAATGAAAATCTTTTGTGACAATACTGGTGCAATTGCCTTGGCAAAGGAATCCATATTTCACAAAAGAACCAAGCACATCAAGGGACACTTCAATTCCATCCGGGATCAAGTCCAGGTGGGAGACATAGAGATTTGCAAGATACATACGGATCTGAATGTTGCAGACCCATTGACTAAGTCTCTTCCATGAACAAAACATGATCAGCACCAAGACTCCATGGGTGTTAGAATCATTACCGTGTAATCTAGATTATTGACTCTAGTGCAAGTGGGAGACTGAAGGAAATATGCCCTAGAGGCAATAATAAAGTTATTATTTATTTCCTCACATCATGATAAATGTTTATTATTCATGCTAGAATTGTATTAACCGGAAACATAATACATGTGTGAATACATAGACAAACATAGTGTCACTAGTATACCTCTACTTGACTAACTCGTTGATCAAAGATGGTTGAGTTTCCTAGCCATAGACATGAGTTGTCATTTGATTAACGGGATCACATCATTAGGAGAATCATATGATTGACATGACCCATTCTATTAGCTTAGCACGTTGATCATTTAGTTTACTGCTATTGCTTTCTTCATGACTTATACATGTTCCTATGACTATGAGATTATGCAACTCCCGATTACCGGAAGAACACTTTGTGTGCTACCAAACGTCACAACATAACTGGGTGATTATAAAGGTGCTCTACAGGTGTCTTCGATGGTGTTTGTTGAGTTGGCATAGATCGAGAATAGGATTTGTCACTCCGATTGTCGGAGAGGTATATCTGGGCCCTCTCGGTAATGCACATCACTATAAGCCTTGCAAGCAATGTAACTAATGAGTTAGTTGCGGGATGATGCATTACGAAACGAGTAAAGAGACTTGCCGGTAACGAGATTGAACTAGGTATTGAGATACCGACGATCGAATCTCGGGCAAGTAACATACCGATGACAAAGGGAACAACATATGTTGTTATGCGATTTGACCGATAAAGATCTTCTTAGAATATGTAGGAACCAATATGGGCATCCAGGTTCCGCTATTGGTTATTGACCAGAGAAGTGTCTCGGTCATGTCTACATAGTTCTTGAACCCGTAGGGTCCGCACGCTTAACGTTCGTTGACGATATAGTATTTATGAGTTATGTATGTTGGTAACTGAATGTTGTTCAGAGTTCCGGATAAGATCACGGACATGACGAGGAACTCCGGAATGGTCTGGAGATAAAGTTTGATATATGGGATAATAGTGTTTGGTCTCCGGAAGGGGTTCCAAATGTTTCCCGAAATGTTTGGGTACGAGAACACTTTATTTGGGCCAAAGGGGAAAGCCCACAAGGTTTTTGGAAAGCGCAAAAGGAATTTTTGTGGAGTCCAGGGGCCAGACGCCGGGAACCCTGGCGTCTGGCCTTGGAGTCTGAGAAGGACTCTTGCCTTTCGGGTGAAACCCACTTTGTGGAGGCTTTTACTCCAAGTTTCGACCCAAAGGCTCAACATATAAATAGAGGGGTAGGGCTAGCACCCAAGACACATCAAGAAACACCAAGTCGTGTGCCGGCAACCCCGTCCCCTCTTGTTTATCCTCCGTAATAGTTTTCGTAGTGCTTAGGCGAAGCCGTGCGGAGATTGTTCTTCACCAACACCATCACCACGCCCCGTCTTGCTGGATCAAGAAGGCGAGGACGTCATCGAGCTGAACATGTGCTGAACGCGGAGGTGTCGTACGTTCGGTACTTGATTAGGACGGATCGTGAAGGTGTATGACTACATCAACCGCGTTGATAAACGCTTCCACTTTCGGTCTACGAGGGTACGTAGACATACTCTCCCCTCTCGTTGCTATGCATCACCATGATCTTGCGTGTGCGTAGGATTTTTTTTGAAATTACTATGTTCCCCAACAGTACTACCGTGGGCACTTGTGGTACTACCGTGCCAGAGGCTGGTACTACCGCAAGGGCCTGCGGTACTACCGCTCCTAGGAGCAGTACTACCGCATGCCCCAGATCAGCAAACACGACATTTTTGCATAGACAAGAAAATACGGAGGATGCTCCAAAGTGCCAAAGGAAAGGCGGTGCAAAGGAGAAGATGTGTACGTGATGATTCCACCCAAACCTTTCCAAAGCGGACCCCCTCTTAATAGTACGGCTTTCCTACGACTCAAATCCACCGAAAAAATGTAGAGAAACGCCGTCTTCAATAGTCTCCGAGGGGCACCATATCGTCTTGTGCCTAGTGATGAATTGTTTGAAATACTCAATGCACACGATTAGTACGCAAAAGCATTGTCATCAGTCACCAAAACAACTAAGGGATAAATAGGCCCTTACAATCTCCCCCTTTTTGGTGGATTGATGACAATACGGGATTTGCATAAAAGGAGATAACATAGAACATGGGCAAACCCCATACCTCTAAAATTTAGACGGGCTCCCCCTAGATGTGTGCTATCTAGATGAGTAATAAATAATTTATCTAGCCTCTTTTTAGATGTGGTTTTATGTTTTAATTAGTGTTTGTGCCAAGTAGAACCTTTGGGAAGACTCGGGTGAAGTCTTTATGATCATGCTGTAAAAAACAGAAACATTAGCGTTCACGAGAATTGCTGCTATTTTTTTTATTGAAGAGTGATATTTAGTTAATTATTTTTGCAGATGATTAATAGATAAATTCCTCGCGTCCATCAATTTATTTGAGAATTTTATGAGTTCCAGAAGTATACGTTTGATTCAGATTACTACAGACTGTTCTGTTTTTGACAGATTCTGTTTTCATCGTGTTGTTTTCTTATTTTGATGAATCTATGAGTAGTATCGGAGGGTATGAACCATAGAGAAGTTGGAATACAGTAGATATTACACCAATATGAATTTATAATGAATTCACAACAGTACCTAAGTGGTGATTTATTTTCTTATACTAACGGAGCTTACGAGTTTTCTATTAAGTTTTGTGTTGTGAAGTTTTCAAGTTTTGGGTAAAGATTCGATGGACTATGGAATAAGGAGTTGCAAGAGACTAAGCTTGGGGATGCCCAAGGCACCCCAAGGTAATATTCAATTACAACCAAGAGCCTAAGCTTGGGGATGCCCCGGAAGGCATCCCCTCTTTCGTCTACTTCCATCGGTAACTTTACTTGGAGCTATATTTTTATTGACCACATGATATGTGTTTTGCTTGGAGCATCAATTTATTTTGTTAGGATTTGCTTGCTGTTATTTAGAAAAATGTTTTGCATCTTTTATTTCAATAGAAGTGGCATTGATAGTCTTTACTATGCCTATGTTACAAGTCTTCATGATGCTGTTTGAAAACGGAAAGTTTACCGCTGTTGCAATAATTCCCTAGAAAAGTTAGAATGTGACAAAATGTTGAAACCTTTTACATATTAAGCTCTGATAAATTGATACGTCTCCAATGTATCTAATTTTCCAAACACTTTTGCCCTTGTTTTGGACTCTAACTTGCATGATTTGAATGGAACTAACCCGGATTGACGCTGTTTTCAGCAGAATTACCATGGTGTTATTTATGTGCAGGAGCAAACGTTCTCGGAATGACCTGAAACTTCATAGAGACACTTTTCAAAAAAATAAGAAAAATACCTGCCAAAGATGAAGGCCAGGGGGCCCACCGTCTTGCCATGAGGGTGGGGGCACGCCTGCCCCCCTAGGGCACGCCCCCTACCTCGTGGGCCCCCTGTTGCCTCTCCGACTCCAACTCCACCTCCATATATTGAGTTTTGAGGAGAAAAAAAATCAGAGAGAAGGATTCATCACGTTTTACGATACGGAGTCGCCGCCAAGCCCTAAAACCTCTCGGGAGGGCTGATCTGGAGTCCGATCGGCGCTCCGGAGAGGGGAATCCGTCGCCATCGTCATCACCAACCATCCTCCATCACCAATTTCATGATGCTCACCGCCGTGCGCGAGTAATTCCATCGTAGGCTTGCTGGACGGTGATGGGTTGGATGGGATCTATCATGTAATCGAGTTAGTTTTGTTAGGGTTTTATCCCTAGTGTCCACTATGTTCTGAGATTGATGTTGCTATGACTTTGCTATGCTTAATGCTTATCACTAGGGCCCGAGTGCCATGATTTCAGATCTGAACCTATTATGTTTTCATCAATATATGAGTGTTCTTGATCCTATCTTGCAAGTCTATATAGTCACCTATTATGTGTTATGATCCGTTAACCCCGAAGTGACAATAATCGGGATACTTACCAGTGATGACCATAGTTTGAGGAGTTCATGTATTCACTATGTGTTAATGCTTTGTTCCATTTCTCTATTAAAAGGAGGCCTTAATATCCCCTAGTTTCCGTAAGGACCCCGCTGCCACGGGAGGGTAGGACAAAAGATGCCATGCAAGTTCTTTTCCATAAGCACGTATGACTATGTTCGGAATACATGCCTACATTATATCAATGAACTAGAGCTAGTTCTGTGTCACCCTAGGTTATGACTGTTACATGATGAACCGCATCTGGCATAATTCTCTATCACCGATCCATTGCCTACGAGCTTTCCATGTATTGTTCTTTGCTTATTTACTTTTCCATTGCTATTGCTATCATCATTACAAAATAGCAAAAACATTGCTTTTACTACTATTACCTTTTGTTACCCTTATCACCACTATCATATTACTTTGCTACTAAACACTTTGCTGCAGATATTAAGTTTCCAGGTGTGGTTGAATTGACAACTCAGCTGCTAATACTTGAGAATATTCTTTGGCTCCCCTTGTGTCGAATTAATAAATTTGGGTTGAATACTCTACCCTCGAAAATTGTTGCGATCCCCTATACTTGTGGGTTATCAAGACCATTTTTTGGCGCCGTTGTCGGGGAGCATAGCTCTATTCTTTGAGTCATTTGGGATATATATATATATATATATGCTTATCATTATGAAGAACTTGAGAGATCCAAAAACCAAGATCTATCCCTCAACTACGAGGGGAGGTAAGGAACTGCCATCTAGCTCTGCACTTGATTCACCTTCTGTTTTGAGTAAGCTTGCGACACCTACACCTGCTTCTGCTATTCATTCTGATATGTCGCATGTTATTGATGATGCCACTTCTACTATGCATGATACTTATGATGAAACTACCTCTATGCCTGATACTACTATGCCACTTAGTGCTTTTCTTGATGAACAACTTGCTAGGGCTAGAGAGATAGAAAATATTGAATCTGATGATACTGATGAAAGTGATGATGAAGAACCACTTGCCATTCCTAAAGGTTATGTTTTTTTATCAAGATGCTTCTTTAGCTATTTTAGCTTGCAGAAATAGAACTGAACTTAAAAAATTATTAGCTAAATGGAGTAAGCAATCTCTAAATGCTAGAATGAAACCTGACCCTGCTTTTGCTACTTCACCTATCTTTGTTACCGATAAGGATTATGATTTCTCTGTTGATCCTGATATAATTACTTTGGTTGAATCTGATCCTTTTCATGGTTATGAATCTGAAACTGTTGTGGCACATCTTACTAAATTGAATGATATAGCTACCCTGTTCACTAAAGATGAGAGAACTCACTACTTTTATATCCTTAAAATATTTCCATTCTCATTAAAGGGTGATGCTAAGATATGGTTTAATTCTCTTGATCCTGGTTGTGTGCGTTGTCCCCAGGATATGATTTATTACTTCTCTGCTAAATATTTCCCTGCTCATAAGAAACAAGCTGCTTTAAGGGATATATATAATTTTGTACAATTGAAGAAGAGAGTCTCCCACAAGCTTGGGGGAGGCTTCTCCAATTACTTAATGCTTTGCCTCATCATCCTCTTAAGAAAACGAAATACTTGATATCTTTTATAATGGACTAACCGATGCCTCCAGAGATTACCTGGATAGTTGTGCTGGTTCTGTTTTCAGGGAAAGAACACCGGATGAAGCTGAAATTCTATTGAATAATCTGTTGACAAATGAAAATAATTGGACACCTCTGGAGCCAATTCCTGAGCCTATTCCTAAACCAACTCCGAAGAAGAGGGGTATTCTATTTCTCAGTCCTGAAGATATGCAAGAGGCAAAGAAATCTATGAAAGAAAAGGGTATTAAAGTTGAAGATGTTAAGAATTTACCTCCTATTGAAGAAATACATGGTCTTAATTTACCGCCCGTTGAAGAAACATATAATCTTAATCCTTTACCTATTGAAGAAACTCATGGTCTTGATAACCCAACACAGGTAGTAAAGGTAAATTCTCTCTATAGATATGATAAAATTGTAATCCCATTTACTAAAATTGCGAGCCCATGCTTAGATGAGTTTGATAAATTTATGGCTAAGCAAGAAGACTTTAATGCTTATTTTGGTAGATAACTGAAATACAATTCAAATATGCCTAGACACTTGGGTGATTATATGGCTAATGTTAAAGGTGAACTTAAACTTATTAGTAAACATGCTTCTATGGTTACCACTCAAGTAGAACAAGTACTTAAAACTCAGAATGATTTGCTCAATGAATTGAACAGTAAGAATAATGATAATGCTGTTAGAGTTATGACTAGAGGTGGTAGAATGACTCAGGAACCTTTGTATCCTGAAGGCCATCCTAAAAGAATTGAGCAAGATTCTCAGAGAAATAATATAGATGCACCTAGCTCTTTTAAAAAGAAGAAAAAGAAAAATGATAGGACTTTGCATGCTTCTAGTGATCCTATTGTTGAAACACCTGAGAATCCAAATGATATTTATATTTCTGATGCTGAAACACAATCTAGTAATGAACTTGAAACTAGTGATAATATTAATGATAATGTTCATGCCGATGCTCAACCTAGTAATGATAATGATGTAGAAATTGAACCTGATGTTGATCTTGATAACCCACAATCAAAGAATCAACGTTATGATAAGAAAGATTTTGTTGCTAGGAAACACGGTAAAGAAAGAGAGCCATGGGTTCAGAAACCCATGCCCTTTCCTCCTAAACCATCCAAGAAAAAGGATGATGAGGATTTTGATCGCTTTGCTGAAATGATTAGACCTATCTTTTTGCGTATGCGATTAACTGATATGCTCAAAACCAATCCTTATGCTAAGTATATGAAAGATATTATTAAAAATAAGAGAAAGATACGGAAGCTGAAATTTCCACCATGCTTGCTAAATTATACTTTTAAGGGTGGAATACCAAAGAAACTTGGAGATCCAGGAGTACCCACTATACCATGCTCCATTAGAAGAAACTATGTTAAAACTGCTTTATGTGATCTTGGAGCCGGTGTTAGTGTTATGCCTCTCTCTTTATATCGTAGACTTGATTTGAATAAGTTGACATCTACTGAAATATCTTTGCAAATGGTTGATAAATCAACTGCTATACCTATCGGTATTTTTGAGGATGTGCCTGTTGTCGTTGCAAACGTTACTATTTTAATGGACTTTGTTATTCTTGATATTCCCGAGGACGATAGTATGTCTATTATTCTTGGAAGACCCTTTTTGAATACTGCAGGGGCTGTTATTGATTGCACTAAAGGCAATGTCACTTTTCATGTTAATGGTAATGAGCATACGGTACACTTTCCGAGGAAACAACCTCAAGTTCATAGTATCAACTCTATTGGAAAATTCCATCGATTATATTTGGAGGTTTTGAATTTCCTCTTCCTACTGTCAAGAAGAAATATGATATTCTTATTATTGGGGATGTGCATATCCTCGTTGAGGTAACATAGTGTTATTCAAAATTTCCCCGGTTCCATGTTATTCGGAATGAGTTCGTTAACAAGACTTGATCAACCTTGTTAGTGGATTCCTTTTGATGATCATGAGATGGATGAAACTAGAAGGCACAACTTTCTGTATCCCACTTTTACTTTCTGTTATTTATATTAAATAAAATAAAAATAAATATTTGTCTGTTTGTTATCTGATTATCCGTGCAATATAAAAATACCTCGAAAATAAAAGTTCTCCAAATGCCCTGAAAATTAAATATGATTTTTTCTAGAATATTTGAAGATTTATGGAACAAAGAACACACCAGGGGGGTCAACCACCTACCCACGAGGGTGGAGGGCGCCCCTGCCTTGTGGGCCCACGGTGGCCCTCCTCCACTTATCCTTTCACCCATACACTCCTTCTTCCCCCAAACACGAATAACCAGCTCAAACCCGAGTCCAAGCTAGTTTTGCTGCCATTTTCGATCTCCTTGCTCAAAGCACCTCTCACAAAACTGCTTGGGGAGATTGTTCCTTGGTATGTGACTCCTCCATTGGTCCAATTAGTTTTTGTTCTAGTGCTTTATTGATTGCAAATTTGTGTTGTTTAGGTGACCCTGTTCTTGAGCTTGCATGTCAAATTTATATGGTCAAAGTAGTTTTTATGCATGATATAGGCCCTAGGCACTTGTAGGAGTAGTTACTATAAATATTATTGAGTTTGGTTTACTTTTATTTTGATGTTACTAAAAATTTCAGAATTTTTTAGAAAATAATGAGGAGACTTTTGAGGGGCTCATCGAGCCAAAGCTCGAAGGAAAAGGCACTGAAGCCTAAGTATAATCTGTCTCGCACCGCGGAGGTACGGGTGTGTGAATGGCCTTCCGAGGATTTCTTGAGAGCAGCCGGGATTTATGAAGATTTTCATGAATTGGCTCAGACTGCAGGCCTTACCGCTTTCCTCCATGACCAATGCGGCCAGTATCTCTTGCTCACAAATACCTTTGTGCAAAACTTTCATTTTCATTCTAGGAACTCACCACCTACGGTGGAGTTCCATTTATATGATGAGCATAAGGAGATGTCATTTTACGATTTTTGTCGGATCTGTTTATTCCCTTTTGGGGGCAAGACAGAAGAACCACATCGTGATGATGTGGAGGGATTTATTGACACTATCACTGTAGGGGAAACAAGGAAGGTTTCCGATGCATGAATCACTAGCATACATTTTCCTGTTTTACGCTACTTTGCATTATTTGCTAGTCGTTGCTTAATTGGTCGCGGAAACTGTGAAAACCTGAGTATCCCTGATATTATTATTTTGCACCATGGTTTATACGGTGATAACTCTTTTAGTATGGACAACATTATTGCCAAACGGTTAAGTCTGAACCATACCAAGGGCTCCATCTTTGGAGGCATCTATGCTACATGCCTAGCTGCACATTTTAACATACCTATTAGGCATGCTGAGAAGGAAGAAAAAGTGTTGCCTCGTGTTTATCTAGATTATAAAAGTATGGTGGCGCATGATTTTATTGTTAATAATAGGGAAGGAGAGCTTAAATATCAATTGTTCTTTAATAAACATCATCCTGAGACTATTACCTTGCCTTCTCCTTCTTTGTTTGATTTGACTGCAGGCACGTACCTTGTTCCATTGATGGCTATCCACGCCTACCGGAACCCTGCACCAGCCGAGGAGCTAGAGCCGGAACCACAATTTGGTCCTTCACGACAGTCTAATTATCAGCGGGATCCGGAGATGATTGTCAGCCAATGGCAATCGGAGCCTTCCTCGTCTGCATCACAGTACGACCCCAACTACTATTATGGATATCCGCTAGGCCAGCCATGGCCATAGACCAACTTAGGCCAAAAGCCTAAGCTTGGGGGAGTACGTATTTCCCACCGACATTACATTTATGCTCACACACTCATTGCTAGATGTCGGTGCTCATACTTTTTCATTGTATCATCCATGCTAGTTTATTTTCCTTTTTATGCTTTCTTCTTGTGTGTTTAATAAACCTTAAGAAAAACCAAAAAATTAGTTGTAGCTTTTAATCAGTTTAATTTCCATGCTTGTAGTAGTAATTAAAAAGAAACCCCCAAAAGATTTCATGTTCTTCTTTTGCTTGTTGGGAGCTTTCTCGTGTAAATAGTTGTATTTCTTTTATTTTCTTTGGGGGTCGATAGGAGAAGACCATGATTAAATTGTTGAAGTGGCTCTTATATGCATTATTGTTGATCTGACAAAAGAGCCCATATTGCCTTGTCTTCTCCTGTTTATTGGATGCTTGCAGATTCCAGCTTAGTCCAATGCACGTGCACTATTATTATTATTCACACTATTCGGTCGTGCAAGTGAAAGGCAATTATGATGATATATGATGGATTGGCTGAGATGAAAAAAGCTGGTATGAACTCGACCTCTTTTGTTTTTGTAAATATGATTAGTTCATCGTTCCCGATTCAGCCTATTATGAATAAACATGTTTGCAATGACAACTAGAGATCATAGTTTCTTGTGCCATGCTTGATTAGCTACGAGTTATAATGGTTTACCTTGCGTGCCAACATGATATTAAAATGGTTATGATATGGTATGATAGGGTGGTATCCTCCTCTGAATGATTTAAGTGACTTGACTTGGCACATGTTCACGCATGTAGTTGAAACAAAATCAACATAGGCTTCCCGATATTTATGTTCATGGTGGATTATATCCTACTCATGCTTGCATTCAGTGTTGATTAATTTTAATGCAAGTTCATGACTGTTGTCGCTCTCTAGCTGGTCGCTTCCCAGTCTTTTGCTAGCCTTCACCTGTACTAAGCGGGAATACTGCTTGTGCATCCAAACTCCTTAAACCCCAAAGTTATTCCACATGAGTCAACTATACATACCTATATACGGTATCTACCTGCCGTTCCAAGTAAATTTGTATGTGCCAAACTCTAAACCTTCAAATAAATATCTTGTTTTGTATGCTCGAATAGCTCATGTATCAACTAGGGCTGTCCGTATCTTCCATGTTAGGCGGGTTATTCTCAAGACGAGTGGACTCCGCTCCTCACTCACAAGATAAATGGCTAGTCACCGGGATGCCCAGTCCCATGCTTTATGCAAACTAAATCAAAATAATTGCAAACAAAACTCCCCCTGGGACTCTTGTTAGTTGGAGGCACTCTGTCACACCCTGATTTTTATGCCACAACACTTAAGTCAATAAATCATGCAAAATGTGGTTTGACAAAAACCTTTCAGTGTTCTGGACTTTGCTTGATTTGCTTCTTGTGTGTTGGTTGCAAGTGCTCTAAAAATCAAATAAATCCTCCAACTCTTATACTCCTTATCCTTGATCCAAAACCTTGCCCAATGATCATGCCATGTGTATAGGACATAAAAATAATTCCTTACAAAAATAATTTGGGCAAATAGTATTTTCAAAAATTAGTTTTCCAAAAAACCCCTGAATTGAGGTTTGCACTACAAGTACCTAATTAAGGGCAGTAAAAATCTTTCCAAAAATATATTTGACTCCTATTAGATATAGGATACCCACAAACCACAAAAATATAATTTTAAAAGTTATTTTCCTATTTTATTTAAAAGCTTTTTCTTAAGGCCAGAAATGGTCTTTAATAGGGAAAAATTATTTATTGTTTTAAAAATATTTTACAAAAAATCAGGGAAACTCACTGGGCATATATTTTCCATATATATGAGTTTAAACACATGGTCATGTTCAAAATATTGGACAAAACCTCCCAAAACCATTTCTGCCCATTTCAAGGATTTGAAATATTTCTACAGGAAATATTCCCCTATAATTCCAAGAAAATTCTAGCATGTCACATATGACATGCATGTTTGATGATCTTGACAAGTTTCATGTCATGGAGAACAGTATAACCCCATGAAACCCTCTCAAAACCACTTATGTCCTTTTTCAAGTTTGAACAACTTTGCACTGTCAAACATGTCCAAATGCTTCTAAAACTTGGTGCACATGCTCAAATGGTGTAATAATGCATCTAGACCAAATGGCACAAGTTGGAGTAGAATGTTATCTTGATCAAAGTGCCCCAAAACCCTCTCTGACCAGAATCTAATTTGAACAAGTTTGTACTACCAACTTTCTCTCCTTGACCCCAACTTTTGTGAGCATGTTTCACACGACCAAATGAGGCCACTAAACCAAGTGGTGCATCAAGGAGAAGTGATTTGCTCAACTAGATCTACACAAGTTCATTTCTACTAATTTATAGGGCTTACAAAAGTTGCATTGGCAACTTTGCCCAAATCAGCTCCAGATTGGTAGAAGGCCCTAATTATATGTTTCCCTTCACCCTGTGGAGTCTCATGGCAGTAGGAAATCATATGCTGGCCCAAACCATCATCAAACACCTTCTGCCATTTTTCCAAAAACACCACTTTGGCCCCTTGCACTAATCTCCTTGAGCTCAACTTTTTACCACAGCTCCTCCTAGTCTTCTCCTACCTCCAGTAACTCTCCCCTGGTCATTGCTCAATTATTGGAGGGGTAAAACCCCATTTTCTCTCTCTGGAAAGCCCATTTCCCTCTCTCCCTCAACCTCTCTCCTCTCCACTGGCTGTCCAGGGCATCCAAGGCCCTCTCCCCTTTGTTTACTCCTCCCTAAACAACCTAGACACAAGTGGCCGACGCCCTACAAGCCAAAGGCATGCCCTGGCATGCAATTTGGCGTGCTCCAGACGCGCTACAGTCGTCACACCCGCACTGTAGCCGCCCCTCCAAGCACCTCCGGCCACCTCCGGCCTCCCCAGCGCGCCCGACGATGCTCCTCGACGTCCGCGTCACGCTACACTGTCGGCCCCCTCCTCTCTCACCCTCTCCGGCTCTCCTCGCATGCGGACAGAGCGCGGCCCGAGCGCGCCAGTCATTGCCCACGATGGGGACCCGCTTTGCCGCGTTCCCCGCTCCCTCTCTTCCCCCCTGGGCGTAGTCGACCCCCACGAGCACCCCAGACACACTCAAACAGGCCCCCGTGACCCGTGGCGACGGCAACGAGCTCGCTGGCGCACAAGTCCACGGTGGACCATCGCGCGGCTATATAAGCCCGCCCCGGGCCGTTCCAGTGGCATCCGCCTCCTCCTCACACCCCCAAGAACGCGCCCGCACCACCCAGTCAACCCCGGAGAGCTTCTATGCTCGGGATCGACCGGAGCTCCGCCGCCTCGGTCGACCGTTGATCTCGCGGTACGGCCCCTCTCCGCCCCCGCTCTTGCTTGATCTGGAACCACCAGACCTCACTGACGCATTCCCCTCTTTCTCCCGCTCCTATTGCAGCTCGGAACGAGCTAACCAAGCACCTCCCGAAGCTCCTCCGCCGTGCCTCCTCGTCGCCGGCGAACCAGGCCACCCCGGCGCCCAACTCCGGCACCACCCGAACGGCGACACGACGAGGAGTCCAGCGGTGCCATCAGCTCACCCCACCATGCCCGAAAACGTCGCCGGTGAGCTCACCGCCCTCTCTGACCCTAGGTTGACGACGACGGCCGTGGGGCCCGTCAGTCAGCCTCACATACTGACGGGTGGGCCCCACCCGTCAGGTTTAAAACGCACGCGCGCGCGTACCGGTTCGCTGCGTCGGCTGAAGGCGTATTTTGCCTTTACGCCATCGACGTGGCAGCCTCCCGCGGGCTGAATCCCCTCTGGGCCTGCTGCACTGTGGCCCTTCTGGCCCAGTTGCACAGTGCTGCTTCTCCTTTTTCTTTTTCTGGAAACTTGCAAAAATTCCACAGGATTAAATATTAATCCAAATGCAATAATTCCAACTCCCATATTTTTCTAAAAATACCACCTATTTAATGGTGTAACTTTCATAAATATCCATCAAACTTTTCTGCACTGTTCAAATTTAAATTCAAATTTGAGCATTTATATTCCCCTCCGAAAATCCATTTCTCCTATTATACAACTCCAAATCCATAACTAATAATTTTCCCCTTCTTAGAGTTCCCCCTAGTATTTATCAAAAATAAGTTAACATTTTTCTGAGCACTTTGGTTTTTCTGTTTTACTATTGCCTTATTTTCTCGTTATTTTCTTGCGACGATTAGATCCCGTATTAGACGAAGTTGCTGAAGAAGAAGAAGAAGGAGAAGGATTTGAAGAACTTGAAGACTTTGAAGACCAAGGCAAGCAGCCCTTTGACCATGTCTAAGAAACCCTTTTATGCATGTCATATGGCACTTTTATTGCTTGCATCGAGTCATGATAAAATGGTGACCACTTGGGGTGGCCTCTGTTGCCTTTCTCGTTGACACTTGCATGATGCATGACCCTACCTTTCTATGAGGGTTATGCCAGTGGGAGTAGATAGAATGCTAAGTAGTGCTATACAAAAGGGACGGGTATATGCATGGTGATGGAGACAAAGTATTTTCAAAAGACTTTTCAAAAACCCTGTCGGGTGCCACTTATGCCCGAGGGAGGCAATGAGATGGGTAACCACTTGTGTACGAAGTGGTGTACCGAGGCAAGTGTGTGTGTTGTTTTCGAAAACGGATTAGATTTAAGATTTGTCGACTGTCCCAACCGTACATGCGGAACCACTCTACCCTTATATGGGAAAGGGCATTATTGATTACTTAGGCCGATACTAGCTTGGAGCCCGCATTACTAGTGACGGGGGAGAGTTGGTGCTCTCTTTCGGGACGGGGTCGTGCCAGGTAGGGCGGCCATGACTGTTTTCACAGGGCACCAGATACACTGTTGTGTCCCCTCTCGGATGTTACGATCTCGAGTGAGTCTCGTATGATGTACATCGTGAGGATACGGAACAACGAGTGGACTCCTTGTTAGTGTCGTCTAGGGAAAGATAGTGATCGGGTGCTTTCCCCGGGTACTTGAGGTACCACGGGTCGTGGATGACACGGAAGTTTCCCGGATCTTGTGGGTAAAGTGTGCAACCTCTGCAGAGTGTAAAACTATTCGAATAGCCGTGTCCATGGTCAAGGACAGTTGGGCAGTGCTGCTTAAACTATGTCCACATGTTTACAAACCAGAGTATGTGTTTGGATAAGTGGGAAGAACTACTTGGGTCAAGTCAAAGGACTTGACATGGATGAGTTGGGTTGGAGCCCACTCCCTTTATGTTGATATCTGTAACCTGTCCTCTTGGTTACTTGAATTCTCCTGATGCATGTCTTACAAGTTGTTGAACATGTCATTGCACTCAAAACTAGCTTTGTGCAAAAATTTACCTATATCATCCATTGTTGTATCTTGAGCCAAAACATGGGTTGCTTGCGAGTACATTCAAAGTACTCATTGGCTTGCCACTGGTTATTTAATTGGCCAGGCATGGAAGAACATGAGTTCGAAGAAGAGTTCTTTGGAGACGAACATGCGAACTAGGACGTTTCCCATTCAGAATGCCTGTAGGGTTAAGGCAGATGGCATGGGTTCTACTTATCGACGAAGATTTCCGCTGCTTAAGTTTATTTGGTATTCAGCCCTTGTGGCTTTATCTATGTAAGACTTGACCATAATGGTCATAATTTGTGTAATACGATATGTATGGATGTAAGACTCTTGTTATTCAGCTTCTGTGTGTTCAGTGAGCATTGATCTCTGGGATCACTGTACACGTGCATTCGGTGATCTCGACTTATGAGTCGGGGTCCCCACAGAGCTGGTATCAGAGCCAGGTTGACTGTAGGAAGCCTTAGTTAGCATGGTCGTTAGTTAGGGTAAAACTATTTCCAAAACTACTACTAGTTTTTGAAACTATCTATACTTCTCTTCCCTTCTCAGTTTTTCGAAAACTAAGGTATACTTTCCTTATTGATCTCTCCCCCTTCAAAACCTTTGGTCGCTAGAACCCTTATGCCTCTAACCACTGGATTCCTTGTAATCCTCATGGATAATCTAGAAGGAAGATGCCTTGCCAGACATTCACCCACATCTCCTAAACACAAGATTGGCGACATCACAACAAGACGATACCAACAGAAGATACATCCTCGAGGAAGGAGGACATGAAGACCCAGGAGATGGTGACACCCTTGACACTGCCCTAAGATGATGCAACCTTAGCCTACGATGATCAGGGCATAGAATATGCAAGATCATGATATGCATCGCTAATAGAGCAACTATGTGCTTACCGATGTTGTATAGGCAACCACCGGTGGATGAGAACCTCGCCATTTGGTACGCCTCACTATAGTGAGCAGGAAAATGGTTCTCTTCATCCCCAGCTCTTGGTGTCGATGTTGTCATCAACGTAATCGACATGTTGGACCTCTACTATGCCTTGTTAATATCATTGCATAATGGATTACCTACTTGGTACCATCGACGCCTTAGAAGACAAAAAGGGATTGTCATGATTAAGAAGACAACAGAAGACCGAGTTAATGCCTGCTATGAGGAGCCACCTTCACCCCATCACTTCAACAGGCGAGAAGTTGTTGAAGAATCTTCAGGCTCAACCCGGATTGTTTCATCGAACAACTATAAGAGACGTAGCAACACCTGAGGAAAACGCAGAAGAATGCATGAGGCACGAAGTAAAGCACGACTACTTAGTCCAAGAACCCCTAGGGTAGGATGAGTCGTGTACCCCCTAAGCGTAGTCGAGTCCATATGATGGTTCGAATAGAACCATGACTGTGTGTTGCTTGTTTTTATTTGATTGTGTTTTGATATAAGTCGCACTTTTGCCCTAGGCAACAAGTACGCGGCTATATCACCTTCCTTATTTTGCTTTGTTTGGCCCTTTTGGCACCCGTTTGGTTGCACTTGCACTATAGAACCCCTTTTAGGCATTCCCCTCCTCTATGCTACTTTTCCCTTGCATCTATTTCATCAACTGAAGATCAGCAAGACAAGATGCACCAAGGATTCTACCTCGGCAACCAACTGGCAATGAAGAATTTTGCTACAGCCTCCTCGACCAAGTGCAAACCCGTAGTATTACCCCTCATGACTGGAAACCCCATCCCTAGACCCTTCGAGACTTCACGAGATACCCCAGCTCGAGTCCTTAACCATGTGCTTAACCCCCAGAATCGCAAGAGGACCAGTTAAGCCTATGTAAACCTTGCACAACACCGGGATCATTATGGAACTAGTGGACATAGTGAGCAAGCACATTGTCATCCTAATATAGCACAAGAGTTGATGCTTTCGGTGGTATAAGGTTATTTGTTTAAAGGACTAGATAGAACAACTGGCATCTCAGGAACCGTGCTTAAGGATAAGGTGACAAACATTCGCTCGCACACTAGATCCTTGAAACCCTTACGCCTTACCAAGCCACAACATGGTCGGATCCTGACCTTGGGCTTTGGCTCTAGATCGATAAGACCTTGGCCAATGCTCAACCGTGACCATCACCAATGCCTCAGCCCACTTTACGTACCCCATAGACTTCATGGAGTGCTTGGACAAGTTAGTTGTCATCCTTCCTTGATGACATACTTGTCCACCCGAAGACGGAAGAAGAGCCATTCAGCTAGTCAAGGAACATTTGAAGACCGCCATGCCAAGGAGGAAGAACTACACCAACCACCATCGTCAAGAAGTGAACTTTCTTGTCGAAGACCAGGTGTATCTGCAAGCCACTTCTCTCAATGGAACCAAGCATTTCCATGCCAAAGGGAAACTCACACCAAGATTTATCGGCCTTCCCCAAGATCACTACAAGACAAAGAATAGACGGCTACCAGCTAGAATTACCACTTGAGCCACCCACTGTGCATAACACTTTCCATGAGTCACAACTTTGGAAGTGCTTCCAACTTCCTAACCAATCCGATCCCTACAAGCACATCGATCACCGAGCCATCGACCTTCAGCCCAATATGACCTACGCGAGAGACCCCAATTGCAATCTGGATCAAGCAGAACGTCATACACGAAGCCACACCATCAAGTACTTCAAGGTTAAATGGAGCACCAAACGGAAGCAGAAGCAGTATGAGGACGTGAAGACTACCCCAAATCCTAGTTTCCGTATTCCTTTCCACGCCTAGTCTAGGAATCTCGGGGACGAGATTCTTGTAAGGGGGGTAGGTCTGTCACACCCTGATTTTCATGCCACAACACTTAAGTCAATAAATCATGCAAAATGTGGTTTGACAAAAACCTTTCAGTGTTCTGGACTTTGCTTGATTTGCTTTTTGTGTGTTGGTTGCAAGTGCTCTAAAAATCAAATAAATCCTCCAACTCTTATACTCCTTATCCTTGATCCAAAACCTTACCCAATGATCATGCCATGTGTATAGGACATAAAAATAATTCCTTACAAAAATAATTTGGCCAAATAGTATTTTCAAAAATTAGTTTTCCAAAAACCCCTTGAATTGAGGTTTGCACTGCAAGTACCTAATTAAGGGCAGTAAAAATCTTTCCAAAAATATATTTGACTCCTATTAGATATAGGATACCCAGAAACCACAAAAATATAATTTTAAAAGTTATTTTCCTATTTTATTTAAAAGCTTTTTCTTAAGGCCAGAAATGGTCATTAATAGGGAAAAAATATTTATTGTTTTAAAAATATTTTACAAAAAATCAGGGAAACTCAGTGGGCATATATTTTCCATATATATGAGTTTAAACACATGGTCATGTTCAAAATATTGGAAAAAACCTCCCAAAACCATTTCTGCCCATTTCAAGGATTTGAAATATTTCTACAGGAAATATTCCCCAACAATTCCAAGAAAATTCTAGCATGTCACATATGACATGTTTGATGATCTTGACAAGTTTCATGTCATGGAGAACAGTATAACCCCATGAAACCCTCTCAAAACCACTTATGTCCTTTTTCAAGTTTGAACAACTTTGCACTGTCAAACATGTCCAAATGCTCTAAAACTTGGTGCACATGCTAAAATGGTGTAATAATGCATCTAGACCAAATGGCACAAGTTGGAGAGAATGTTATCTTGATCAAAGTGCCCCAAAACCCTCTCTGACCAGAATCTAATTTGAACAAGTTTGTACTACCAACTTTCTCTCCTTGACCCCAACTTTTGTGAGCATGTTTCACACGACCAAATGAGGCCACTAAACCAAGTGGTGCATCAAGGAGAAGTGATTTGCTCAACTAGATCTACACAAGTTCATTTCTACTAATTTATAGGGCTTACAAAAGTTGCATTGGCAACTTTGCCCAAATCAGCTCCAGATTGGTAGAAGGCCCTAATTATATGTTTCCCTTCACCCTGTGGAGTCTCATGGCAGTAGGAAATCATATGCTGGCCCAAACCATCATCAAACACCTTCTGCCATTTTTCCAAAAACACCACTTTGGCCCCTTGCACTAATCTCCTTGAGCTCAACTTTTTACCACAGCTCCTCCTAGTCTTCTCCTACCTCCAGTAACTCTCCCCTGGTCATTGCTCAATTATTGGAGGGGTAAAACCCCATTTTCTCTCTCTGGAAAGCCCATTTCCCTCTCTCCCTCAACCTCTCTCCTCTCCTACTGGCTGTCCAGGGCATCCAAGGCCCTCTCCCCTTTGTTTACTCCTCCCTAAACAATCTAGACACAAGTGGTCGCGCCCTACAAGCCAAAGGCATGCCCTGGCATGCAATTGGCGTGCTCCAGAGCGCGCTACAGTGCACACCCGCACTGTAGCCGCCCCCTGCCAAGCACCTCCGGCCACCTCGGGCCTCCCCAGCGCGCTCGACGATGCTCCTTGACGTCCGCGTCACGCTACACTGTCGGCCCCCTCCTCTCTCTCCCTCTCCGGCTCTCCTCGCATGCGGACAGAGCGCCGCCCGAGCGCGCCAGTCATTGCCCGCGATGGGGACCCGCTTTGCCGCGTTCCCCGGTCCCTCTCTTCTCCCCCTGGGCGTAGTCGACCCCCACGAGCACCCCAGACACACTCAAACAGGCCCCCGTGACCCGTGGCGACGGCAACGAGCTCGCCGGCGCACAAGTCCACGGTGGACCATCGCGCGGCTATATAAGCCCGCCCCGGGGCGTTCCAGTGGCATCCGCCTCCTCCTCACACCCCCAAGAACGTGCCCGCACCACCCAATCAACCCCGGAGAGCTTCTATGCTCGGGATCGACCGGAGCTCCGCCGCCTCGGTCGACCATTGATCTCGCGGTACGGCCCCTCTCCGCCCCCGCTCTTGCTCGATCTGGAACCGCCAGACCTCACTGACCCATTCCCCTCTTTCTCCCGCTCCTATTGCAGCTCGGAACGAGCTAACCAAGCACCTCCCGAAGCTCCTCCGCCATGCCTCCTCGTCGCCGGTGAACCAGGCCACCCCGGCGACCAACTCCGGCACCACCCGAACGGCGACACGACGAGGAGTCCAGCGGTGCCATCAGCTCACCCCGCCGTGCCCGGAAACGTCGCCGGTGAGCTCGCCGCCCTCTCTGACCCTAGGTTGACGACGACGGCCGTGGGGCCCGTCAGTCAGCCTCACATACTGACGGGTGGGCCCCACCCGTCAGGTTCAAAACGCACGCGCGCGCGTACCGGTTCGCTGCGTTGGATGAAGGCGTATTTTGCCTTTACGCCATCGACGTGGCAGCCTCCCGCGGGCTAAATCCCCTCTGGGCCTGCTGCACTATGGCCCTTCTGGCCCAGTTGCACAGTGCTGCTTCTCCTTTTTCTTTTTCTGGAAACTTGCAAAAATTCCACAGGATTAAATATTAATCCAAATGCAATAATTCCAACTCCCATATTTTTCTAAAAATACCACCTATTTAATGGTGTAACTTTCATAAATATCCATCAAACTTTTCTGCACTGTTCAAATTTAAATTCAAATTTGAGCATTTATATTCCCCTCCGAAAATCCATTTCTCCTATTATACAACTCCAAATCCATAACTAATAATTTTCCCCTTCTTAGAGTTCCCCCTAGTATTTATCAAAAATAAGTTGACATTTTTCTGAGCACTTTGGTTTTTCTATTTTACTATTGCCTTATTTTCTCGTTATTTTCTTGCGACGATTAGATCCCGTATTAGACGAAGTTGCTGAAGAAGAAGAAGAAGAAGGAGAAGGATTTGAAGAACTTGAAGACTTTGAAGACCAAGGCAAGCAGCCCTCTGACCATGTCTAAGAAACCCCGTTTTATGAATGTCATATGGCACTTTTATTGCTTGCATCGAGTCATGATAAAATGGTGACCACTTGGGGTTGTTGGAAATATGCCCTAGAGGCAATAATAAATTGGTTATTATTATATTTCCTTGTTCATGATAATCGTTTATTATCCATGCTAGAATTGTATTGATAGGAAACTCAGATACATGTGTGGATACATAGACAACACCATGTCCCTAGTAAGCCTCTAGTTGACTAGCTCGTTGATCAATAGATGGTTACGGTTTCCTAACCATGGACATTGGATGTCGTTGATAACGGGATCACATCATTAGGAGAATGATGTGATGGACAATACCCAATCCTAAGCCTAGCACAAAGATCGTGTAGTTCGTATGCTAAAGCTTTTCTAATGTCAAGTATCATTTCCTTAGACCATGAGATTGTGCAACTCCCGGATACCGTAGGAGTGCTTTGGGTGTGCCAAACGTCACAACGTAACTAGGTGGCTATAAAGGTACACTACAGGTATCTCCGAAAGTGTCTGTTGGGTTGGCACGAATCGAGACTGGGATTTGTCACTCCGTGTGACGGAGAGGTATCTCTGGGCCCACTCGGTAGGATATCATCATAATGTGCACAATGTGACCAAGGAGTTGATCACGGGATGATGTGTTACGGAACGAGTAAAGAGGCTTGCCGGTAACGAGATTGAACAAGGTATCGGATACCGACGATCGAATCTCGGGCAAGTACAATACCGCTGGACAAAGGGAATTGTATACGGGATTGATTGAATCCTAGACATCGTGGTTCATCCGATGAGATCATCGTGGAACATGTGGGAGCCAACATGGGTATCCAGATCCCGCTATTGGTTATTGGCTGGAGAGTTGTCTCGGTCATGTCTGCATGGTTCCTGAACCCGTAGGGTCTACACACTTAAGGTTCGGTGACGCTAGAGTTGTTATGGGAAATAGTATGTGGTTACTGAAGGTTGTTCGGACTCCTGGATGAGATCCCAGACATGACGAGGAGCTCCGGAATGATCCGAAGGTGAAGATCGGTATATTGGACAAAGGGTATTGGAGTCCGGACTTGTTCTGGGGGTACTAGGTGATGACCAGCGTGTCCGAAAGGGGTTTCGGAGGCCCCGGCAAGCGTTGGGGGGCCTTATGGGCCAAGGGGAGAGGGCACATCAGCCCACTAAGGGGCTGAGAGCCCCTCCCACCCCATCTGACGTAACCAGGCGAGGTGGGGGCGCCACCCCTAGGGCAGCCACCCCTCCCGGCTTGGGGGGCTAGTTTCCTAGGGGGTGGGGGCGCCCAAACCCATCTAGGGTTTCCCCTGTGGCCGCCGCCCCTCCCCTAGGGAACCCTAGGGCACCTCCCCCTCCTCCCTTCCCCCTATATATAGTGAGGGAGAGAGAGGGCTGCCACACCCTTGAACCTGGCACAGCTCTCCCTCCTCCTACACCTCCTCCTCCTCCATAGTGCTTGGCGAAGCCCTGCTGGAGAACCACGAGCTCCATTGCCACCATGCCGTCGTGCTGCTGGAGTTCTCCCTCAACTTCTCCTCCCCTTGCTGGATCAAGAAGGGGGAGACGTATCCCAACCGTACGTGTGTTGAACGCGGAGGTGCCATCCGTTCAACGCTAGGATCATCGGTGATTTGGATCACGATGAGTCCGACTCCGTCAACCCCGTTCTCTTGAACGCTTCCGCTTAGCAATCTACAAGGGTATGTAGATGCACTCTCCTTCCCCTCGTTGCTAGATTACTCCATAGATTGATCTTGGTGATGCGTAGAAAATTTTAAATTTCTGCTATGTTCCCCAACAGTGGCATCATGAGCTAGGTCTATGCGTAGTTTCTATGCACGAGTAGAACACAAGTTGTTGTGGGCGTCGATTTTGTCAATTTACTTGCCATTACTAGTCTTATCTTGATTCAGCGGCATCGTGGGATGAAGCGGCCCGGACCGACCTTACACGTACTCTTACGTGAGACTGGTTCCACCAACTGACATGCACTAGTTGCATAAGGTGGCTAGCGGGTGTCTGTCTCTCCCACTTTAGTCGGATCGGATTCGATGAAAAGTGTCCTTATGAAGGGTAAATAGAAATTGGCATATCACGTTGTGGTTTTCGCGTAGGTAAGAAACATTCTTGCTAGAAACCTATAGCAGCCACGTAAAAACTTGCAACAACAATTAGAGGACGTCTAACTTGTTTTTGCAGCATATGCCTTGTGATGTGATATGGCCAAAAGGATGTGATGAATGATATATGTGATGTATGAGATTGATCATGTTTTTGTAATAGGAATCACGACTTGCATGTCGATGAGTATGACAACCGGCAGGAGCCATAGGTGTTGTCTTAATTTATTTATGACCTGCGTGTCAACATAGACGTCATGTAATTACTTTACTTTATTGCTAAAGCGTTAGCCATAGTAGTAGAAGTAATAGATGACGAGACAACTTCAAGAAGACACGATGATGGAGATCATGGTGTCATGCCGGTGACAACGATGATCATGGAGCCCCGAAGATGGAGATCAAGAGGAGCAAAATGATATTGGCCATATCATGTCACTATTTGATTGCATGTGATGTTTATCATGTTTTACATCTTATTTGCTTAGAACGACAGTAGCTTAAATAAGATGATCCCTCACTAAAATTTCAAGAAAGGTGTTCCCCCTAACTGTGCACCGTTGCGAAGGTTCGTTGTTTCGAAGCACCACGTGATGATCGGGTGTGATAGATTCTAACGTTCGAATACAACGGGTGTAAGCCAGATTTACACAGCAAAAACACTTAGGTTGACTTGACGAGCCTAGCATGTACAGACATGGCCTCGAAACACGGAAGACCGAAAGGTCGAGCATGAGTCGTATAGAAGATACGATCAACATGAAGATGTTCACTGATGTTGACTAGTCCGTCTCACGTGATGATCGGACACGGCCTAGTTGACTCGGATCATGTTTCACTTAGATGACTAGAGGGATGTCTATCTGAGTGGGAGTTCATTAAATTTTTTGATTAGATGAACTTAATTATCATGAACATAGTCTAAATTGTCTTCGCAAATATGCTGTAGATAAATAGCTCACGTTGTAGCTCCCTGTTTCAATACGTTCCTAGAGAAAGATTAAGTTGAAAGATATTGTAAGCAATGATGCGGACTAGGTTCGTAGTCCGAGGAGTGTCCTCACTGCTACATAGAAGGCTTACGTCTTTGATGCACCGCTCGATGTACAAACCCCTACAACATTGTCTGTGGATGTTGTGAACACCTGACAGACACATCCTGATGACTACTTGATAGTTTAGTGCACCATACTTTATGGCTTAGAATCGGGATTCCAATGACGTTTTGAACGCCATAGAACATATGAGATGTTCCAAGAGCTAAAATTTGGATTTCAGGCTCATGCCCATGTTGGGAGGTATGAGACCTCTGACAAGTTCTTTTGCCAACAAGATGGAGGAGAATAGCTCAGCTAGTGAGCATGTGCTCAGAATGTCTGGGTGCTACAATCACTTAAATCAAGTGGAAGTTAAACTTCCAGGTAAGATAGTGATTGATAGAGTTCTCTAGCCACTATCACTAAGCTGCTAGATCTTCATGATGAACTATGACATGCAAGGGATGGAGTTGATCCCGGAGCTGTTCGCGGTGCTTAAGACCGCAAAAGGTAGAAATCAAGAAGGAGCATCAAGTGTTGATGGTTTAACAAGACCACTGGTTTCAAGAAGGGCAAGGGCTAGAAGGGAAACTTCATGGATGGCAAACCAGTTGCCGCTCCAGTGAAGGAACCCAAGGTTGAACCCAAACCCGAGACTGAGTGCTTCTATTGTAAGGGGAACGGTCACTGGTAGCGGAATTACCCTAAATGCATGGTAGATAAGAAGGCTGGAAACTTCAACAAAGTATATACGTGTTATTAATGTGTACCTCACTAGTACTCCTGGTAGCACCTGGGTATTAGATACCGGTTCTGTTGCTATTATTGGTGACTTGAAGCAAAAGCTACGGACTAAACAGAGACTGGCTGAGGGCGAGGTGACGATGTGTGTTGGAAGTGTTTCCAAAATTGATGAGATCACCATCGCACGCTCCATCTGCCTTCGGGATTAGTATTGAACCTAGATAAATGTTATCGGGTGTCTACGTTGAGCATGAATATGATTAGATCATGTTCATTGCAATACGGTCATTCATTTAAGTTAGAGAATAATGGTTATTCTGTTTACATGAATGATACCTTTCATGGTCATGCACCCTATGTGAATGGTTCATTGAATCTCGGTCGTGGTAATACACATGTTCACACCAAAAGATGTAGAGTTAATAATGATAGTACCACTTTGTCATGGCACTACCGCTTAGGTCATATTGGCGTAAGATGCATGAAGAAACTCCATGTCGATGGATGTTTGGAGTCACTTGATTTTGAATCACTTGACACATGCGAGCCATGCCTCATGGGCAGGATGACTACGACCCCGTTTTCAGGTACAATGAAATGGGCAAGTGACTTGTTGGAAATCATGCATGCTGATGCGTGTGATCCAATGAGAATTGAAGCGTGTGGTGGATATCGCTATTTTCTCGCCTTCACTGACGATTTGGGTAGATATAGGTATATCTACTTAATGAAGCACAAGTCTGAAACGTTTGAAAAGTTCAAGTGATTTCAGAGTGAAGTTAAGAATCATCATAACAATAAGATCATGTTCCTACGATCTGATCAAAAGGGGATTTTCTGAGTTATGAGTTTGGCAATCACTTAAGACATTGTGGAATTGTTTCACAGTTGAAGCCACCTGGAACACCACATGGTAATGGTGTGTCCGGACGTCGTAATCGAACCCTATGAGATATGGTGCGATCTATGATGTCTCTTACCAATCTATCGTTTTAATTTTGAGGTTATGCGTTAGAGATAGCTGCATTCACTTTAGATAGGACACCATCTAAGTCCGTTGAGACAACGTCATATGAACATTGGTTTGGCAAGAAACCAAAGTTGCCGTTTCTTAATGTTTGGGGCTGCGATGCTTAAGGCTTCAGCCGGAGAAGCTCGAACCCAAAAGCAGACAAACACATCTTCATAGAATACCCAAAAGTGACAGTTGGGTATACCTTCTATCTCAGATTCGAGGGAAAATTGTTTGTCGCTAAGAACGGGTCCTTTCTCAAGAAGGAGTTTCTCTCGAAAGAATTGAGTGGGAGGAAGATAGAACTTGATGAGGTTGTCGAACCTTTACTTCAACTAGAGAGTGATGCAACACAGAAAGATGTTTTCTGTGGCACCTACGTCTGTTGAAGAGGAAGTTAATGACAGTGATCATGAAGCTTCGGATCAAGTTGCTATCGAACCTCATAGGTCGACAAGGATATGTACTACTCCTGAGTGGTACGGTGATCCTGTCCTAGATATCATGTTGATAGACAACAATGAACCTACGAGCTATGGAGAAGCGATGGTGGGCCCGTATTCTGACAAATGGTTAGAAGCCATGAAATCCGAGATAGGATCCATGTATCAGAACAAAGTATGGACTTTGGTGGACTTGCCCGATGATCGGCAAGCTACTGAGATAAATGGATCTTTAAGAAGAAGACGGACGTGGGCGGTAATGTTACCGTCTATGAAGCTCGACTTGTGGGAAAGAGGCTTTTCACAAGTTCAAGGAGTTGACTACGATGAGAATTTCTCACCCGTAGCGATGCTTAAGTCCGTCGGAATCATGTTAGCATTAGCTGTATTTTTCGATTTTGAAATCTTACAGATGGATGTCAAAACAAGTTTTCTTACCAGTTTTCATAAGAAAAGTTGTATGTGATACAATCAAAGTTTTGTCGATCCTAAGGATGCTAAAAAGGTATGCTGGCTCTAGCAATCCTTCTATGGACTAGAGCAAGCATCTCGGAGTCGGAATATATGCTTTGATGGAGTGATCAAAGCTTTTAGGTTTATACAATGTTTGCTAGAAACTTGTATTTACAAGAAAGTGAGTGGGAGTACTACAACATTTCTGATAAGTATATGTGGATGACATATTGTTGATCCGAAATAATGTAGAATTTCTGGAAAGCATAAACGGTTGTTTGAAGAGTGTTTTTCAAAGGAAGACCTGGATAAAGCTGCTTACATATTGGGCATCAAGATCTATAGAAATAGATCAATACGCCTGATGATACTTTCAAAGAACGCACACCTTGACATGTTTTTGAAGGAGTTCAAAATAGATCAGTCAAAGAAGGGGTTCTTACCTGAATTGTAAGGTGTGAAGTTGAGTAAGACTCGAAGATTGACCACGGCAGAAGAAAGAGGAAGGACGAAGGTCGTCCCCTATGCTTTTGTCATAGGCTCTATACGGTATGCCATGCTGAGTACCGCACCAGATGTGTGCCTTGCCACATGTCTGGCAAGAGGGTACAAAGGTGATCTAGGAGTAGATCACCAGATAGCGGTCAAAATTATCCTTAGAGGAATAAGGAAATGTTTCTCGGTTATGGAGGTGATAAAGAGTTCGACATAAAGAGTTACGTCGATGCAAGCTTAACACCTATCCGGATAACTCTGAGTAGAGATACCGGATACGTATAATGGAGCAATAATTTGGAATAGCTCCAAGTGGAACGTGGTAGCAGCATCTACGATATAAAGTTTTGCGAAATACATAAGGATCTAAATATGGCAAGACCCGTTGACTACAACCTCTCTCACAAGCATAACATGATCAAACCCAGAACTCTTTGAGTGTTTATCACATAGTGATGTGAACTAGATCATTGAGTCTAGTAGACTCTTGGATGTTGGTCACATGGCGATGTGACCTGTGAGTGTTAATCACTTGGCGATGTGAACTAGATTATTGACTCTAGTGCAAGTGGGAGACTGTTGGAAATATGCCCTAGAGGCAATAATAAATTGGTTATTATTATATTTCCTTGTTCATGATAATCATTTATTATCCATGCTAGAATTGTATTGATAGGAAACTCAGATACATGTGTGGATACATAGACAACACCATGTCCCTAGTAAGCCTCTAGTTGACTAGCTCGTTGATCAATAGATGGTTACGGTTTCCTAACCATGGACATTGGATGTCGTTGATAACGGGATCACATCATTAGGAGAATGATGTGATGGACAATACCCAATCCTAAGCCTAGCACAAAGATCGTGTAGTTCGTATGCTAAAGCTTTTCTAATGTCAAGTATCATTTCCTTAGACCATGAGATTGTGCAACTCCCGGATACCGTAGGAGTGCTTTGGGTGTGCCAAACGTCACAACGTAACTAGGTGGCGGTGGCTATAAAGGTACACTACAGGTATCTCCGAAAGTGTCTGTTGGGTTGGCACGAATCGAGACTGGGATTTGTCACTCCGTGTAAACGGAGAGGTATCTCTGGGCCCACTCGGTAGGACATCATCATAATGTGCACAATGTGACCAAGGAGTTGATCACGGGATGATGTGTTACGGAACGAGTAAAGAGACTTGCCGGTAACGAGATTGAACAAGGTATCGGGATACCGACGATCGAATCTCGGGCAAGTACATATACCGGACAAAGGGAATTGTATACGGGATTGATTGAATCCTGACATCGTGGTTCATCCGATGAGATCATCGTGGAACATGTGGGAGCCAACATGGGTATCCAGATCCCTGTTGGTTATTGGCCGGAGAGTGTCTCGGTCATGTCTGCATGGTTCCCGAACCCGTAGGGTCTACACACTTAAGGTTCGGTGACGCTAGAGTTGTTATGGAAATAGTATGTGGTTACCGAAGGTTGTTCGGAGTCCCGGATGAGATCCCGGACATGACGAGGAGCTCCGGAATGGTCCGGAGGTGAAGATCGGTATATTGGACGAAGGGTATTGGAGTCCGGAATTGTTCCGGGGTACCAGGTGATGACCAGCGTGTCCGAAAGGGGTTTCGGAGGCCCCGCAAGCGTTGGGGGGCCTTATGGGCCAAGGGGAGAGGGCACATCAGCCCACTAAGGGGCTGAGCGCCCCTCCCACCCCATCTCACGTAACCAGGAGAGGTGGGGGCGCCACCCCTAGGGCACCGCCCCTCCCGGCTTGGGGGGCAAGTTTCCTAGGGGGTGGGGGCGCCCAAACCCATCTAGGGTTTCCCCTGTGGCCGCCGCCCCTCCCCTAGGGAACCCTAGGGCGCCTCCCCCTCCTCCCTTCCCCCTATATATAGTGAGGGAGAGAGAGGGCAGCCACACCCTTCCCTGGCGCAGCCCTCCCTCCTCCTACACCTCCTCCTCCTCCATAGTGCTTGGCGAAGCCCTGCTGGAGAACCACGAGCTCCATTGCCACCATGCCGTCTGTGCTGCTGAGTTCTCCCTCAACTTCTCCTCTCCCCTTGCTGGATCAAGAAGGAGGAGACGTCTCCCAACCGTACGTGTGTTGAACGCGGAGGTGCCGTCCGTTCGGCGCTAGGATCATCGGTGATTTGGATCACGACGAGTACGACTCCATCAACCCCGTTCACTTGAACGCTTCCGCTTAGCGATCTACAAGGGTATGTAGATGCACTCTCCTTCCCCTCGTTGCTAGATTACTCCATAGATTGATCTTGGTGATGCGTAGAAAATTTTTAAAATTTCTGCTACGTTCCCCAACAACCCAACAGGGGTGGTTTGCCTCCGTTGCCTTTCTCGTTGACACTTGCATGATGCATGACCCTACCTTTCTATGAGGGTTATGCCGGTGGGAGTAGATAGAATGCTAAGTAGTTCTACGCAAAAGGGACGGGTATATGCATGGTGATGGAGACAAAGTATTTTCAAAAGACTTTTCGAAAATCCCGTCGGGTGCCACTTATGCCCGAGGGAGGCAATGAGATGGGTAACCACTTGATGACGAAGTGGTGTACCGAGGCAAGTGTGTGTGTTGTTTTCGAAAATGGATTAGATTTAAGATTTGTCGACTGTCCCAACCTTACACGTGCAACCACTCTACCCTTATATGGGAAAGGGCATTATTGATTACTTAGGCCGATACTAGCTTGGAGCCCGCATTACTAGTGACGGGGGAGAGTTGGTGCTCTCTCTCGGGACGGGGTCGTGCCAGGTAGGGCGGCCATGACTGTTTTCACAGGGCACCGGATACACCGTTGTGTCCCCTCTCGGATGTTACGATCTCGAATGAGTCTCGTATGATGTACATCATGAGGATACGGAACAACGAGTGGACTCCTTTTTAGTGTCGTCTAGGGAAAGATAGTGATCGGGTGCTTACCCCGGGTACTTGAGGTACCGCGGGTCGTGGATGACACGGAAGTTTCCCGGATCTTGTGGGTAAAGTGTGCAACCTCTGCAGAGTGTAAAACTATTCGAATAGCCGTGTCCACGGTCAAGGATAGTTGGGCGGTGCTGCTTAAACTACGTCCACATGTTTACAAACCAGAGTATGTGTTTGGATAAGTGGGAAGAACTACTTGGGTCAAGTCAAAGGACTTGCCATGGATGAGTTGGGTTGGAGCCCACTCCCTTTATGTTGATATCTGTAACCTGTCCTCTTGGTTACTTGAATTCTCCTGATGCATGTCTTACAAGTTGTTGAACATGTCATTGCACTCAAAACTAGCTTTCTGCAAAAATTTACCTATATCATGCATTGTTGTATCTTGAGCCAAAACATGGGTTGCTTGCGAGTACATTCAAAGTACTCATTGGCTTGCCACTGGTTATTTAATTGGCCAGGCATGGAAGAACAGGAGTTCGAAGAAGAGTTCTTTGGAGACGAACATGCGAACTAGGACATTTCCCAGTCAGAATGCCTGTAGGGTTAAGGCAGATGGCATGGGTTCTACTTATCGACGAAGATTTCCGCTGCTTAAGTTTATTTGGTATTCAGCCCTTGTGGCTTTATCTATGTAAGACTTGACCATAATGGTCATAATTTGTGTAAGACGATATGTATGGATGTAAGACTCTTGTTATTCAGCTTATGTGTGTTCAGTGAGCATTGATCTCTGGGATCACTGTACACGTGCATTCGGTGATCTCGACTTATGAGTCGGGGTCCCCACACACTCGTTGTTTCGAGCAAGCCATGGATTGATGCTTGTGGTGGAAGGGGGAGCATAAACTTTACCATTCTGTTTGGGAACCGCCTATAATGTGTGTAGCATGGAAGATATCGCCATCTCTTGGTTGTTATGTTGACAATGAAAGTATACCGCTCAAAATATTATTCACCTCTGTTTCAAAACCGAGCTCTGGCACCTCTACAAATCCCTGCTTCCCTCTGCGAAGGGCCTATCTATTTACTTTTATGCTGAGTCATCATCCTCTTATTAAAAAGCACCAGTTGGAGAGCACTGCTGTCATTTGCATTCATTATTGTTAGTTTACATTGAGTATGACTTGACTGGATCTCTTTTACCATGAATTACAATGTCTAGTCAGTCCTTGGTCTTTAAAGGTGCTCTGCATTTATGTTTTGCGGTCTCAGAAAGGGCTAGCGAGATACCAGCTTGTTATATCATATTATGATTGTTTTGAGAAAGTGTTGTCATCTGAGTTTTATTATTATGGATCGCTAGTTGATTATGCTATTGATATGAGTAAACTTGAGACCTATGCGTTATTGTGAATGTGGTTAGTTATAATCTTTGCTGAAAACTTGAATGCTGGCTTTACATATTTACAACAACAAGAGCAAACAGAGTTTGTAAAAGTTTTTTCTTTATCACTTTCGGTTTGTCAACTGAATCGCTTGAGGACAAGCAAAGGTTTAAGCTTGTGGGAGTTGATACGTCTCCAATGTATCTACTTTTCCAAACACTTTTGCCCTTGTTTTGGACTCTAACTTGCATGATTTGAATGGAACTAACCTGGACTAACGCTGTTTTCAGCAGAATTACCATGGTGTTATTTATGTGCAAGAGCAAACGTTCTCGGAATGACCTGAAACTTCACGGAGACACTTTTCAAAAAATAAGAAAAATACATGCCAAAGATGAAGGCCAGGGGCCCACCGTCTTGCCACGAGGGTGGGGGGCGCGTCTGCCCCCCTAGGGCGCGCCCCCTACCTCGTGGGCCCCCTGTTGCCTCTCCGACTCCAACTCCACCTCCATATATTGAGTTTCGGGGAGAAAAAAAATTAGAGAGAAGGATTCATCGCGTTTTACGATACGGAGCCGCCGCCAAGCCCTAAAACCTCTCGGGAGGGCTGATCTAGAGTCCGATCGGGGCTCCGGAGAGGGGAATCCGTCGCCATCGTCATCACCAACCATCCTCCATCACCAATTTCATGATGCTCACCGCCGTGCGTGAGTAATTCCATCGTAGGCTTGCTGGACGGTGATGGGTTGGATGGGATCTATCATGTAATCGAGTTAGTTTTGTTAGGATTTTATCCCTAGTGTCCACTATGTTCTGAGATTGATGTTGCTATGACTTTGCTATGCTTAATGCTTGTCACTAGGGCCCGAGTGCCATGATTTCAGATCTGAACCTATTATGTTTTCATCAATATATGAGTGTTCTTGATCCTATATTGCAAGTCTATAGTCACCTATTATGTGTTATGATCCGTTAACCCCGAAGTGACAATAATCGGGATACTTTCCGGTGATGACCGTAGTTTGAGGAGTTCATGTATTCACTATGTGTTAATGCTTTGTTCCGGTTCTCTATTAAAAGGAGGCCTTAATATCCCTTAGTTTTCGTAAGGACCCCGCTGCCACGAGAGGGTAGGACAAAAGATGTCATGCAAGTTCTTTTCCATAAGCACGTATGACTATGTTCGGAATACATGCCTACATTATATCAATGAACTTGAGCTAGTTCTGTGTCACCCTAGGTTATGACTATTACATGATAAACCACATCTAGCATAATTCTCTATCACCGATCCATTGCCTATGAGCTTTCCATATATTGTTCTTTGCTTATTTACTTTTCCGTTGCTATTGCTATCATCATTACAAAATACCAAAAGCATTGCTTTTACTAATGTTACCTTTTGTTAACGTTGTCACCACTATCATATTACTTTGCTAGTAAGCACTTTGCTGCAGATATTAAGTTTCCAGGTGTGGTTGAATTGACAACTCAACTGCTAATACTTGAGAATATTCTTTGGCTCCCCTTGTGTCGAATCAATAAATTTGGGTTGAATACTCTACCCTCGAAAACTGTTGCGATCCCCTATACTTGTGGGTTATCATAAATTTACTACAATGGGAATTTTCTTTCATAATTTTTGGAGTTAGGGAAGTATGGATCTTGCTGCACTCTTTACAGACTATCTTGTTTAGGCAGATTGCTTTTATGTTTGCATATGTTTGCTTCTTTAATGATTCTATTTGAGGATACGACTATTAAATATGCAGAGGCATTTAGTATGCAATGTTGAATAATAATTTTAGTCATTTTCTATAGTAGAGTATGACAAGGTTTTGGCAATGGTTTATACTAACTTATCTCATGAGTCCTTGTTGAGTTTTGTGTGGATGATGCTTTTGAGATTTAGGTAGACCGTGATATGAGAGGAATTAAGGAGACACAAAAGCTCAAGCTTGGGGATGCCCAAGGCATCCCAAGATAATATCTCAAGAAGTCTCAAGCTTCTAACCTTGGGGATGCCCCGGTTGGCATCCCACCTTTCTTCTTCAACAACTATCGGTTAGTTTCGGTCGATCCTAAGTTTTTGCTTATTCACATGATGTTTGCTATTCTTAGAATGTCATTTTCTTTTTCTTTGATTGCTGTTTGAATAAAATACCAAGATTTGAAGTTCTTTAATGTTAGAGAGTCTTCACACAGTTGCATAATTATTCGACTACTCATTGATCTTCACTTATATCTTTTGGAGTAGTTTGTCATTTGCTCTAGTGCTTCACTTATATCCTTTTAGAGCACGGTGGTGGTTTTATTTTATAGAAATAGTTGAACTCTCATGATTCACTTATATTATTTTGAGAGTCTTTAGAACAGCATGGTAATTTGCTTTGGTTATGAAATTAGTCCTAATATGATGGGCATCTAAGAGGGATATAATAAAAACTTTCATATAAGTGCATTGAATACTAAGAGAAGTTTGATACTTGATGATTGTTTTGAGATATGGAGATAGTGATACCAAAGTTGTGCTAGTTGGGTAGTTGTGAATTTGAGGAATACTTGTGTTGAAGTTTGCAAGTCCCGTAGCATGCACGTATGGTAAACGTTGTGTAACAAATTTGAATCATGAGGTGTTATTTGATTGTCTTCCTTATGAGTGGCGGTCGGGGACGAGCAATGGTCTTTTCCTACCAATATATCCCCCTAGGAGCATGCGCGTAATGCTTGGTTTTTGACGACTTGTAGATTTTTGCAATAAGTATGTGAGTTCTTTATGACTAATGTTGAGTCCATGGATTATACGCACTCTCACCTTTCGATCATTGCTAGCCTCTTCGGTACCATGCATTGCCCTTTCTCACATTGAGAGTTGGTGCAAACTTCGCCGGTGCATCCAAACCCCGTGATATGATACGCTCTGTCACACATAAACCTCCTTATATCTTCCTCAAAACAGCCACCATACCTACCTATTATGGCATTTCCATAGCCATTCCGAGATATATTGCCATGCAACTTTCCACCATTCCGTTTATCATGTCACGTTCATCATTGTCATATTGCTTAGCATGATCATGTAGTTGACATAGTATTTGTGGCAAAGCCACCATTCATAATTATTTCATACATGTCACTCTTGGTTCATTGCATATCCCGGTACACCGCCGGAGGCATTCATATAGAGTCATACTTTGTTCTAGTATCGAGTTATAATCATTGAGTTGTAAATAAATAGAAGTGTGATGATCATCATTTTCTAGAGCATTGTCCCAAGTGAGGAATAAAAAAAAGAGAAAGGCCATAAAAAAAGAGAAGGCCCAAAAAAAGAGAAAGGCCATAAAAAAGAGAAGGCCCAAAAAAATGAGAGAAAAAGAGAGAAGGGACAATGCTACTATCCTTTGCCACACTTGTGCTTCAAAGTAGCATCATAATCCTCATGATAGAGAGTCTCTTGTTTTGTCACTTTCATATACTAGTGGGAATTTTTCATTATAGAACTTGGCTTGTATATTCCAACAATGGGCCTCCTCAAGTGCCCTAGGTCTTCATGAGCAAGCAAGTTGGATGCACACCCACTTAGTTTCTTTTGTTGAGCTTTCATAATTTATAGCTCTAGTGCATCCGTTGCATGGCAATCCCTACTCCTTGCATTAACATCAATCGATGGGCATCTCCATAGCTCATTGATTAGCCTCGTTGATGTGAGACTTTCTCCTTTTTATCTTCTCCACATAACCCCCATCATCATATTCTATTCCACCCATAGTGCTATATCCATGGCTCGCGCTCATGTATTGCGTGAAGGTTTATAAGTGTGAGATTACTAAAGTATGAAACAATTGCTTGGCTTGTCATTGGGGTTGTGCATGATGAGAGCATTCTTGTGCGACGAAAATGGAGCATGACCAAACTATATGATTTTGTAGGGATGAACTTTCTTTGGCCATGTTATTTTGAGAAGACATGATTGCTTAGTTGGTATGCTTGAAGTATTATTATTTTTATATCAATATTAAACTTCTGTCTTGAATTTTATGGATTTGGATATTCTTGCTACAATAAAGAGAAATACATGATGAATATGTTTGGTAGCACTCCACATCAAAAATTCTGTTTTTATCATTTACCTACTCGAGGACGAGCAGGAATTAAGCTTGGGGATGCTGATACGTCTCCAACGTATCTATAATTTTTGATTGTTCCATGCTACTATATTATCAACCTTGGATGTTTTATATGCATTTATATGCTATTTTATATGATTTTTGGGACTAACCTATTAACCTAGAGCCCAGTGCCAGCTTCTGTTTTTTTCCTTGCTTTAGGGTTTCAAAGAAAAGGAATATCAAATGGAGTCCAAACGGAATGAAACCTTCGGAAAAGTTATTTTTGGAAAGAAAGCAATACAGGAGACTTGGAGTGCACGTCGGGGGATCAACGTGGAAGCCACGAGGCAGGGGGGCGCGCCCACCCCCCTGGGCGCGCCCTCCACCCTCATGGGCCCCTCGTGGCTCCCCTGATGTACTTCTTCCTCCTATATATACCCATATACCCTAAAAACTTCAGAGAGCACAATAGATCGGGAGTTCCACCGCCAGAAGCCTCCGTAGCCATCGAAAACCATTCTAGACCCGTTCTGGCACCCTGCTGGAGGGGGCAATCCCTCTCTGGTGGCCATCTTCATAATCCCGGTGCTCTCCATGACGAGGAGGGAGTAGTTCTCCCTCGGGGCTGAGGGTATGTACCAGTAGCTATGTGTTTGATCTCTCTCTCTCTCTCTCTCTCTCTCTCTCTCTCTCTCTTTCTCTCTCTCGTGTTCTTGAGGTGATACGATCTTGATGTATCGTGAGCTTTGCTATTATATTTGGATCCTATGATGTTTCTTCCCCCCTCTACTCTCTTGTAATGGATTGAGTTTCCCCTTTGAAGTTATCTTCTCAGATTGAGTCTTTAAAGATTTGAGAACACTTGATGTATGTCTTGCCGTGGATATCTGTGGTGACAATGGGATATCACGTGATTCACTTGATGTATGTTTTGGTGATCAACTTGCGGGTTCCGCCCATGAACATATGCATAGGGGTTGGCACACGTTTTCGTCGTGATTCTCCGGTAGAAACTTTGGGGCACTCTTTGAGGTTCTATGTGTAGGTTGAATAGATGAATCTGAGATTGTGTGATGCATATTGTATAATCATACCCACGGATACTTGAGGTGACAATGGAGTATCTAGGTGACATTAGGGTTTTGGTTGATTTGTGTCTTAAGGTGTTATTCTAGTACGGACTCTAGGGCTGTTTGTGACACTTATAGGAATAGCCCAACGGATTAATTGGAAAGAATAACTTTGGTGGTTTCGTACCCTACCATAATCTCTTTGTTCGCTCTCCGCTATTAGTGACTTTGGAGTGACTCTTTGTTGCATGTTGAGGGATAGTCATGTGATCCAATTATGTTATTATTGTTGAGGGAACTTGCACTAGCGAAAGTATGAACCCTAGGCCTTATTTCAACGCATTGCAATACCGTTTGTGCTCACTTTTATCATTAGTTACCTTGCTGTTTTTATAATTTCAGATTACAAAAACATTTATCTACTATCCATATTGCACTTGTATCACCATCTCTTCGCTGAACTAGTGCACCTATACAATCTACCATTGTATTGGGTGTGTTGGGGACACAAGAGACTCTTTGTTATTTGGTTGCAGGGTTGCTTGAGAGAGACCATCTTCATCCTACGCCTCGTACGGATTGGTAAACCTTAGGTCCTCCACTTGAGGGAAATTTTCTACTGTAGTACAAACCTCTGCACTTGGAGGCCCAACAATGTCTACAAGAAGAAGGTTGTGTAGTAGACATCATCCTCCTCAGAATCAGTCCACCTGTAGCCCTGCTTCGGCATCCAGTCTGCCTCTGGCGTGATGACCCTCTCAGATCCGCTGGATATATGCTCGCCAAACGCCCTCAAGATCCGCTTGTCGCGGTGGCGACTCTCCTTCTGAGCAACATGAGACCGGTACTCCCCCTTGGCCTGCATGCAAAACAGAGCCTTCATCTTGTTCTTCAGCTTCTTAGCCCAAGAGGGCTTAGAAGATGAAGGCGAGTAGCCAGCGGAGTTGTTCTCATCAGCGTCCTCCTCCTCAATCTCATCTGCATCCACATCCATCTGAGTAGCCGCTGCCTCAGCACGGGTAGTGGTGTTGTCCCACTGGGGCTTGATACGGAGCCTGATGGGCTCATGACGAATCCAGTCAGGGGCAAGAAACTCATCATTGGGATAGAGCTTCTCCCAAGTCCTCGTGATCAACAGAAACAAGTAAGGTCCATAGATGGGTACCTTACGGGTGAACACCGCAAACCGAAGCTCGCACCACATGATATGTGAGACATCAAGTGGTTGAGTCTGAGAGAGACGCGCCTCCTCACAGATGAGCATCATATCCACAAGATAGGCATGCACTTTGTCCTTGTCACCAATGCGGGGAAAAAGAGAGTTGCGGAAGACGCGATACATGATGTCGAGGAAGGGGTTCAGCACCCACGCCTTCTTGCCACTGGGAAGCGACTTCACAACATAGTAGGGTTGAAACTTGTTCTTGTTGGCTGACTTGTGATTGGCATGAGGGTGTACACCCACGGGTGTGTTGAGCTCCTCATCAGGAACCTGAAGCAAATCCATGAAGTCCTTCCATGTAGCAGTCAACCGCTGTCCGTTGGTATCCAGGTCATCTTCCGTTCCTCATCAGTATGGAAGTGGACCAAGGCAAAGAACTGGGCCACAATCTCAGGGTCGTAATCCAAATGGAAAGAGATCACGTGCTCAATGCCAAACTTCTCCACGAGATCCATAGCCTCACCAAAGTAATCACGGTGCCTCTCATCCCTCATGTGTTGCATGTCAATCCAGTGCACATCCACATAGATGTTCTGCTTTGCCTTGATCACATCCACATAAGTGAGATACTGCTGCTTGGTCCAGAACAGATCATTCCCGCTGAAGTTGGCACAAGGATTCACATAGGGGTTGATCTTCCTTCGAGAGGCAAACTCAGCAAGAGGTATCTCATCAAGGCCCTTGGTGGGCTCCTTGAGCTTGGTGGTGGTGGTCTTGGTCCTGCGTTGGGGGCATTGGAGCCCTCTGGTGCTTCGTCTTGGTTGCGCAGATGCTTGGAGCCCGTGTCATGACTAGGATTGGAACGGCGAGCAGAAGCACTGGAAACACCACCTAAGACACAAAACACAAAAACACGCACGAGAAGCGAGAAGGATCAATGCAAAGACCACAACAAAACAGGTGAAACAAGTAGAGCTCGCACTTGGTAATTGCCACTTGGAAGATTTGACTACAACGGTAGTACTGCATGGCTACGCAGTACTAAAATTTTAGTGCTGCTCCTAGCCACGGTAGTACCGCGCTGGGGTGACACGGTAGTATCGTGTCTCAAAGCGGCAGTAAAATTTTAGTTCCGCGCCTCGCGCGGTAGTACCGCTCCTGAGGAGCGGTAGTACCGTATGCACGGTAGTACCGCACTAGAGATGCGGTAGTACCGTATGGTGTCAGATCTAAAACCTCAACTGGATCCGAGCACAACCGTGATAGCAAAGAGGTACTACGGTTGATCAAATCTACCACGGGACAACACAACAAGTACCATCTCTACGCATTACTACTCTCCTACATCCTACTCTTGCATAGATTTAGCCTAAAATCTCAAGAACAACATGCATCTCTGAGGGAGTCCTGGATTAGGGGGTCCTCGGACAGCCGGACTATATCCTTTGGCCGGACTGTTGGATTATGAAGATACAAGATTGAAGACTTCGTCCCATGTCCGCGTGGGAATCTCCTTTGCGTAGAAGGCAAGCTTGGCAATTCGGATATGTAGATCTCCTCCCTTGTATCCGACTCTGTGTAACCCTAGCCCCCTCCGGTGTCTATATAAACCGGAGGGTTTAGTCCGTACGACAACAACAATCATAATCATAGGCTAGCTTCTAGGGTTTAGCCTCTACAATCTCGTGGTAGATCAACTCTTGTAATACTCATATCATGAAGATCAATCAAGCAGGAAGTAGGGTATTACCTCCATCGAGAGGGCCCGAACCTGGGTAAACATTGTGTCCCCCGCCTCCTATTACCATCCGCCTTAGACGCACAGTTCGGGACCCCCTACCCGAGATCCGCTGGTTTTGACACCGACATTGGTGCTTTCATTGAGAGTTCCACTGTGCCGCCATGATAAGGCTTGATGGCTCGTCTTGTTGTCAAGGACAACATTACATCGGGGGGAGCCCTGGCTGTAGGCTAAACTCTCCGACTAGGCGGCTTCGTCATGACCGCCCGTTCGGCCGTTGCGCCGACAATGACTTCTCGGGTCATCAAAAACAGCCTCCACGTCGGCTCGGGATTCGTTGAGCAGATGGATCCAATAGAGATCTCTTCCTTGAACGAGCTCTTGGATTGCATCGCCGCCCTGGGAGTCGCAATGGACTATGATCGGATCGGGCTTAAACCCGACCAAAGGGAGATTAACTCTCCACCGGTCACCCATCAGATAGCGGTGGTGGAGGAGCAATGTAGCAATTCTTCCTCTATTTTGAGGACAAACTATGTCCGGATTCCTGAGCTCTCCGAGCCGGATACCCGTCCACGCAAGGACATGGCCCAAGATTCGAACCTAGAATCAGACAGCGGGCCAGAACTATTGGGCAACATCCCGGAGTCTGAACTGCCGAGCTCGGAAACTCCTCCGCCCCTGGGTCTCAGATCGGGTCAGGGTTCGGACCTAAATCTGCCCACCCACCCAGACTCAAGTGATCTTTCCCACATTAGACAAGAGCCCCAAGAGACAGTACATCACTATTGGGCCAGATTCCTGCTTGCAATGAGTAAGGTCAAGGACTGTCGCGAGGAAGACGCAATTTCATTCTTTTGCAAAAATTGCACGGATAAGGGAATCCTCAACGCCATAAGTCGTCGTGACATAGTACACTTTGCTGACTTGGCGGCCATAGTACGGAAGTACTGTGCGATGGAAAGCCCAAACAAAATTCTGGGACACTCCGGCTCTCACTAAACCCCCCGTCCGAACTAAAAGGGTGTACTCTCGTAAGTCGCTCGATCCAATTACAAAGAAACAAAATCCCACTAGAGGGCGTAGAACTATATTGGAGGGATGGCTCAATGGGCCATGCAAAATTCACAGTACAACGGATACCATGTCAACACACAGCCTTAGAGCATGTTGGATACTCCGGCAGGTGGCCAAGAGCGGCGAGGATATCCTCATCAACAATACAACAGAGCACCATCCCGTGGAAAATAACAATACAGTATTGACAGTCTTCGAGACCTTCGCCTCAAATAATAGGCGCGAGCGAACACTCCGCAGCCTTGCCGAAGTCTGCCACGTTGCAGCAAAAAATCCATGGAACGACATGACCATAACCTTCAATGCCAGTGACGAACCTCAATTCCGAATAGCCCGAGCACCAGCCGCTTTGGTCCTTAGTCCAATTGTGGACGGCTTCCGGCTTACTAAAGTGCTCATGGACGGCGGCAGTGGATTGAACCTCATCTACGAGGAAACTCTTAGCAAAATGGAAATAGACAAGAGCCGCATTGAGCAAAGCAACATGACCTTCAGAGGAATCATCCCTAGTCGGGAGGCACGATGTGCGGGAAAAATCACACTAGATGTGGTATTCGGCACGCGGGAGAATTATAGGTCCGAAGAAATCACATTCCAAGTGGCCCCGTTCAGTAGCGGATACCACGCCCTTTTAGGGCGGGAGGCATTCACGATCTTCCAAGCTATACCCCATTACGGGTACATGAAGCTCAAAATGCCCGAGCCAAATGGAATCATCACTCTGGCTAGTGATCCGGACATAGCACTCCGCGCCGAAAATAAAACCGCCGCACTAGCCCTCGAGGCGTTATCCGAAGCCCTTGCGGCCGAAGAACTAACTGCGCTGCGCTCCATGGTGGACAGGGACGATGTGATACTCGATAAAAGACCCAAGTCCACCTCTTTTAAACCAGTGAACGAAATAGTCAAATTCCAGGTCCACCCAACGGACCCTACAAAAATAGCATCCATCGGGGCACAGCTGAACCCCACAACAGACGCCGCACTACAGGAGTTCTTGCGCGAGAATTGGGACATCTTCGCCTGGCATCCTTCAGACAAGCCAGGAATCCCACGCAGGCTGGCCGAGCATAGCCTTAACATTCTAAAGGGGTTCAAGCCGGTCAAGCAGACTCTTCGGCGTTTCTCTGAGCCTAAGCGACAAGCCATGGGAGAAGAGCTAGCCAAGTTACTCGAGGTCAGATTCATTAGAGAAATAAAACATCCGGACTGGCTAGCAAACCTGGTGATGGTACCAAAGAAGGACAAATCCTGGCGCCTATGTGTCAATTTCAAGGACCTTAACAAGGCTTGCCCCAAGGATCCCTTCCCCCTCCCCCGCATCGATCAAATTATCGACGCTACCGCAGGACACGACTCATTGTGCTTCCTGGACGCATAATCCGGATACCATCAAATTAAGATGGCGGAGCCCGATCAAGCCGCAACGGCATTCATCACTCCATACGACCCCTTCTGTTTTAACACCATGCCTTTCGGGCTCAAAAATGCCGGTGCAACCTATCAACGCATGATTCAGACATGCCTGGAAACACAAATCGGCAAAACAGTGGAGGCATACATAGACGATGTGGTCATTAAAACAAGACATGTCGAATCCTTAATATACGACTTGAGGCTCACGTTCGACAATCTCCGAACATATGATATCAAGCTCAATCCAGAAAAATGCATTTTCGGCGTGCCCACCGGAAAGCTCTTGGGCTTCATCGTCTCCAATAGAGGAATTGAAGCAAATCCGGCTAAAATCCGAGCTTTGTCACAGTTGGCTATCCCAACAAACCTCAAGAAAATCCAGAGGTTAACTGGATGTGTGGCTGCCTTAAGCCGCTTTATCTCTCGATTAGGAGAAAAGGCACTACCTCTTTATCGCCTTCTTCGACGCACCGAACACTTCGAGTGGACGGATGCGGCCACGGCCGGATTGGAAGAAATAAAGGCCGTATTGGCCACCAACCCAATCTTGGCCGTGCCAAATGTCGGCGAAGCAATGCTATTATATATAGCGGCAACACACCAAGTTGTAAGCGCAGTGCTCGTCGTCGAACGAGAGACAGACGGACATAAGTTCCCGCTTCAAAAGCCGATATACTACGTATCCACCGTCCTCACTCCATCCAAATCACGGCACCCACATTATCAAAAGATAGCATACGGGTCTTCATGACATCCCGGAAACTACGACACTACTTTCAAGAGTGTTCAATTACGGTGGCCTCCGAAGTATCACTCAACGATGATGTCTACTACACAACCTTCTTCTTGTAGACGTTGTTGGGCCTCCAAGTGCAGAGGTTTGTAGGACAGTAGCAAATTTCCCTCAAGTGGATGACCTAAGGTTTATCAATCCATAGGAGGCGTACGATGAAGATGGTCTCTCTCAAGCAACCCTGCAACCAAATAACAAAGAGTTTCTTGTGTCCCCAACACACCCAATACAATGGTAAATTGTATAGATGCACTAGTTCGGCGAAGAGATGGTGATACAAGTGGTATATGGATGGTAGGTAATAGTTTTTGTAATCTGAAAATATAAAAACAGCAAGGTAACTAATGATAAAAGTGAGCGTAAACGGCATTGCAATGCATTGAAACAAGGCGTAGGGTTCATACTTTCACTAGTGCAAGTTCTCTCAACAATAATAATATAATTGGATCATATAACTATCCCTCAACATGCAACAAAGAGTCATTCCAAAGTCACTAATAGCGGAGAACAAACGAAGAGATTATGGTAGGGTACGAAACTACCAAAGTTATTCTTTCCAATCAATCCGTTGGGCTATTCCTATAGGTGTCACAAACAGCCCTAGAGTTCGTACTAGAATAACACCTTAAGACACAAATCAACCAAAACCCTAATGTCACCTAGATACTCCAATGTCACCTCAAGTATCCGTGGGTATGATTATATGATATGCATCACACAATCTCAGATTCATCTATTCAACCAACACATAGAGCCTCAAAGAGTGCCCCAAAGTTTCTACCGGAGAATCACGACGAAAACGTGTGCCAACCCCTATGCATAGGTTCATGGGTGGAACCCGTAAGTTGATCACAAAAACATACATCAAGTGAATCACGTGGTATCCCATTGTCACCACAGATACGCACGACAAGACAAACATCAAGTGTTCTCAAATCTTTAAAGACTCAATCCGATAAGATTACTTCAAGGGGAAAACTCAATCCATTACAAGAAAGTAGAGGGGGGAGAAAACATCATAGGATCCAAATATAATAGCAAAGCTCGCGATACATCAAGATCGTATCACCTCAAGAACACGAGAGAGAGAGAGAGATCAAACACATAGCTACTGGTACATACCCTCAGCCTCGAGGGAGAACTACTCCCTCCTCGTCATGGAGAGCACCGGGATGATGAAGATGGCCACCGGAGAGGGATCGCCCCCTCCGGCAGGGTGCCGGAACGGGTCTAGATTGGTTTCGGTGGCTACAGATGCTTCTGGCGGCGGAACTCCCGATCTATTGTCTCCCTGGAAGTTTTAGGGTATATGGAGATATATAGGCGGAAGAAGTACGTCAGGGGGGCCACGAGGGGCCCACTAGGGTGGAGGGCGCGCCCTAGGGGGTGGGCGCGTCCCCCTACCTCGTGGCCTCCTCGAAGCTTCCCTTATGTAGACTCCAAGTCTTCTAGGCTTCTTCTGATCCAAAAATAGGTTCCGTGAAGTTTCAGGTCATTTGGACTCCATTTGATTTTCCTTTTCTTCGAAACCCTAAAATAGGCAAAAAAAACAGAAACTGGCACTGGGCTCTGGGTTAATAGGTTAGTCCCAAAAAATGATATAAAAGTGTATAATAAAGCCCATAAACATCCAAAGTTGATAATATAATAGCATGGAACAATCAAAAATTATAGATATGTTGGAGACGTATCAGCATCCCCAAGCTTAATTCCTGCTCGTCCTCGAGTAGGTAAATGATAAAAACAGAATTTTTGATGTGGAATGCTACCTAACATATTTATCCATGTAGTTCTCTTTATTGTGGAAAGAATATTCAGATCCATAAGATTCAAGACAAAAGTTTAATATTGACATAAAAATAATAATACTTCAAGCATACTAACTAAGCAATCATGTCTTCTCAAAATAACATGGCCAACGAAAGTTATCCCTACAAAATCATATAGTCTGGCTATGCTCTATCTTCACCACACAAAATATTTAAATCATGCACAACCCCGATGACAAGCCAAGCAATTGTTGTGAGCGTGAGCCATGGACATAGCACTATAGGTGGAATAGAATGGTGGTTGTGGAGAAGACAAAAAGGAGAAGATAGTCTCACATCAACTAGGCATATCAACGGGCTATGGAGATGCCCATTAATAGATATCAATGTGAGTGAGTAGGGATTGCCATGCAATGGATGCACTAGAGCTATAAGTGTAAGAAAGCTCAAAAGAAACTAAGTGGGTGTGCATCCAACTTGCTTGCTCACGAAGACCTAGGGCATTTTGAGGAAGCCCATCATTGGAATATACAAGCCAAGTTCTATAATGAAAGATTCCCACTAGTATATGGAAGTGACAACATAGGAGACTCTCTATCATGAAGATCATGGTGCTACTTTGAAGCACAAGTGTGGTAAAAGGATAGTAGCATTGCCCCTTCTCTCTTTTTCTCTCATTTTTTTATAATTTTTTTATTTGGGCCTTCTCTTTTTTATGGTCTCTTTTCTCTTTTTTTTATTTGGGCTTCTTTGGCCTCTTTTATTTATTTATTTTCGTCCGGAGTCTCATCCCGACTTGTGGGTGAATCATAGTCTCCATCATCCTTTCCTCACTTGGGACAATGCTCTAAAAATGATGATCATCACACTTTTTTATTTTTCTTACAACTCAATACTTAGAACAAAATATGACTCTATATGAATGCCTCCGGCGGTGTACCGGGATATGCAATGAATCAAGAGTGACATGTATGAAAGAATTATGAACGGTGGCTTTGCCACAAATACGATGTCAACTACATGATCATGCTAGCAATATGACAATGATGGAGCGTGTCATAATGAACGGAATGGTGGAAAGTTGCATGGCAATATATCTCGGAATGGCTATGGAAATGCTATGATAGGTAGGTATGGTGGCTGTTTTGAGGAAGGTATTTGGTGGGTGTATGATACTGGCGAAAAGTGCGCGGTATTAGAGAGGCTAGCAATGGTGGAAGGAAGGAAAGTGCGTATAATCCATGGACTCAACATTAGTCATAAATAACTCATATACTTATTGCAAAAATTTACAAGTTATCAAAGCAAAGTATTACGCGCATGCTCCTAGGGGGACAGATTGGTAGGAAAAGACCATCGCTCGTCCCCGACCGCCACTCATAAGGAGGACAATCAATAAATAAATCATGCTATGACTTCATCACATAACGGTTCACCATACGTGCATGCTACGGGAATCACAAACTTCAACACATGTATTTCTCAAATTCACAACTACTCAACTAGCATGACTCTAATATCACCATCTCCATATCTCAAAACAATCATCAAGCATCAAACTTCTCTTAGTATTCAATACTCTATATGAAAGTTTTTACTATTCTTGGATGCCTAGAATATTAGGATTATTTAAGCAAATTACCATGCTATTTAAAACTCTCAGAATGATATAAGTGAAGCATGAGAGTTCATCTATTTCTATAATACCACCACCGTGCTTTAAAAAGATATAAGTGAAGCACTAGACCAAACGACAAACTACTCCGAAAGATATAAGTGAAGATCAATGAGTAGTCAAATAATTATGCAACTATGTGAAGACTCTCTAACATTTAAGATTTTCAGATCTTGGTATTTTATTCAAACAGCAATCAAAACATAATGAAATAAAATGACGCTCCAAGCAAAACACATATCATGTGGCGAATAAAAATATAGCTCCAAGTAAAGTTACCGATGAATGAAGACGAAAGAGGGGATGCCTTCCGGGGCATCCCCAAGCTTAGGCTCTTGGTTGTCCTTGAATATAACCTTGGGGTGCCTTGGGCATCCCCAAGCTTAGGCTCTTGCCACTCCTTATTCCATAGTCCATCGGATCCTTACCCAAAACTTGAAAACTTCACAACACAAAACTTAACAGAAAACTCGTAAGCTCCGTTAGTATAAGAAAATAAATCACCACTTAGGTACTGTTGTGAAATCATTATAAATTCATATCAGTGTAATATCTACTGTATTCCAACTTATCTATGGTTAATACCCTCCGATACTACTCATAGATTCATCAAAATAAGCAAACAACACATCGAAAACATAATCTGTCAAAAACAGAACAGTCTGTAGTAATCTGGATCAAACGTATACTTATGGAACTCATAAAATTATAAAATAAATTGCTGGATCTGAGGAATTTATCTATTAATCATCTTCAAAAATAATTAACTAAATATCACTCACCAAATAAAAATGGCAGCAATTCTCGTGAGCGCTAAAGTTTCTGTTTTTTACAGCATGATCAACAAGAATTTCCCAAAGACTTCCCAAAGGTTCTACTTGGCACAAACACTAATTAAAAGCATAAAACCACATCTAAGAAGAGGCTAGATGAATTATTTATTACTAAACAGGAGCAAAAAGCAAGGAACAAAAATAATATTGGGTTGCCTCCCAACAAGCGCTATCGTTTAACGCCCCTAGCTAGGCATGATGATTTCAATGATGCTCACATAAAGGATAAGAATTGTAACATAAAGAGAGCATCATTAAGAATATGACTAGCACATTTAAGTCTAACATACTTCCTATGCATAGGGATTTTGTGAGCAAACAACTTGTGGGAACAAGAATCAACTTGCATAGGAAGGTAAAACAAGCATAACTTCAAAACTTTAAGCACATAGGGAGGAAACTTGATATTATTGCAATTCCTACAAGAATATATTCCTCCCTAATAATAATTTTCAGTAGCATAATGAATGAATTCAACAATATAACCAGCACCTAAAGCATTCTTTTCATGATCTACAAGCATAGAAAATTTACTACTCTCCATATAAGGAAAATTCTTCTCATTCTGAATAGTAGGATTATCATAAGAGACTCGAATACTATAAATTGTTTCCACATTAAAAGAGTAATATTCATAAAAGGGATAACCATAATCATGACAAGTTTTATAAATATAATCACTACTTTTTATAGCATAAGTATCATCACAATAATCATCATAAGTAGGAGGCATGCTATCATCATTATAAATTTGCATATCAAAACTTGGGAGACTAAAAATATCATCTTCATTAATCATAGCTTCCCCAAACTTGGGACAAACATTAATTGCAGCAAATATATTATCAAAAACATCATCTTCATCAAACATAGCATCCCCAAGCTTGGCCCTTTTCATATCATAAGCATAATCACTCTCATCATTAATAGTATGGATAGCACCAATAGTATAGCAATTATCATATTCTTCCAAGCAAGTGCCAAAAAGATTTTCAAGATCATAATAAGTATCATTATCTTCCACAATTATATTTTCATGAGGCACAATGGTAATAGGAGCAGCATTATTTGAGAGAGATATCTTTTTACCTCTCTTCCTTTTTCTTTTCTTCTTCTTCACCACATTGTGTGTGGGTTCAATCCTCTTTTTGGAGCTTCTTATTAATGAGATTGGTTGAATAGGAGGCTCCTCCTCGTTACCTGATTCATCATAAGAAATAATAGGAGGGTATTGGGAAGCCTCTTCCCTTTCATTAGTATTCTCTTCATCTTCTATTTGTTTTCTTTTCTTTATGCAGTTGGCAATATAAGGATTTTCAATACAATTCACCGCACAATACATATAAATTTTCTCTAGATCAAAATCAAGAAATCTTTCAAGATTAAACTTTGGAATACCCTCAGTTATACGTTTCATTTCCTCATACCCCAAAAGAAGACTACGCTCTTTATGATGCTCAAGGGTAATCAAATTATCACAATTTTTGTATACGATTCGATCATGAAACAATTTGCATTGGAGATTTAAATGACCATGTTCATTGCAAAGTTCACAAGGGGCGCGAAAAATATTGAATTTTTCAGCACAATCATCAAGACTTTCTTGCAACAATTCAGTTTCTAAGTACTTATGCCTCTTGCAATATCTATCTTCCCTATTTGGTGTGTACTTACAAACCCAATGCACTCCACAAAAATTGACATGTTTATAGGAGACATTTTCATCATAACTAGTGCAATCATCATTAGTATCATGGATATTCAAAGAATTCATACTAACAACATTGCAATCATGCTCATCATTCAAATATTTAGTGCCAAACATTTTATAGATTTCTTCTTCTAGCACTTGAGCACAATTATCCTTTCCATCATACTCACGAAAGATATTAAAAAGGTGAAGCGTATGAGACAAACTCAATTCCATTTTTTATAGTTTTATTTTATAAACTAAACTAGTGATAAAACAAGAAACTAAAAGACTCGATTGCAAGATCTAAAGATATACCTTCAAGCGCTAACCTCCCCGGCAACGGCGCCAGAAAAGAGCTTGATGTCTACTACACAACCTTCTTCTTGTAGACGTTGTTGGGCCTCCAAGTGCAGAGGTTTGTAGGACAGTAGCAAATTTCCCTCAAGGTGGATGACCTAAGGTTTATCAATCCGTAGGAGGTGTAGGATGAAGATGGTCTCTCTCAAGCAACCCTGCAACCAAATAACAAAGAGTCTCTTGTGTCCCCAACACACCCAATACAATGGTAAATTGTATAGATACACTAGTTCGGCGAAGAGATGGTGATGCAAGTGGTATATGGATGGTAGATAATAGTTTTTGTAATCTGAAAATATAAAAACAGCAAGGTAACTAACGATAAAAGTGAGCGTAAACGGTATTGCAATGCGTTGAAACAAGGCCCAGGGTTCATACTTTCACTAGTGCAAGTTCTCTCAACAATAATAACATGATTGGATCATATAACTATCCCTCAACATGCAACAAAGAGTCACTCCAAAGTCACTAATAGCGGAGAACAAACGAAGAGATTATGGTAGGGTACGAAACCACCAAAGTTATTCTTTCCAATCAATCCGTTGGGCTATTCCTATAGGTGTCACAAACAGCCCTAGAGTTTGTACTAGAATAACACCTTAAGACACAAATCAACCAAAACCCTAATGTCACCTAGATACTCCAATGTCACCTCAAGTATCCGTGGGTATGATTATACGATATGCATCACACAATCTCAGATTCATCTATTCAACCAACACATAGAACCTCAAAGAGTGCCCCAAAGTTTCTACCGGAGAATCATGACGAAAACGTGTGCCAACCCCTATGCATAGGTTCATGGGTGGAACCCGTAAGTTGATCACCAAAACATACATCAAGTGAATCACGTGGTATCCCATTGTCACCACAGATACGCACGACAAGACAAACATCAAGTGTTCTCAAATCTTTAAAGACTCAATCCGATAAGATTACTTTAAGGACAAAACTCAATCCATTACAAGAGAGTAGAGGGGGGGGAGAAAACATCATAGATCCAAATATAATAGCAAAGCTCGCAATACATCAAGATTGTATCACCTCAAGAACACGAGAGAGATATCAAACACATAGCTACTGGTACATACCCTCAGCCTCGAGGGAGAACTACTCCCTCCTCGTCATGGAGAGCACCGGGATGATGAAGATGGCCACCGGAGAGGGATCGCCCCCTCCGATAGGGTGCCGGAACAGGTCTAGATTGGCTTTCGGTGGCTATGGAGGCTTTTGGCAGCGGAACTCCCGATCTATTATGCTCCCTGGAAGTTTTAGGGTATATGGAGATATATATGCAGAAGAAGTACGTCAGGGGGGGCACGAGGGGCCCACGAGGGTGGAGGGCGCGCCCTAGGGGGGTGGGCACGTCCCCCTACCTCGTGGCCTCCTCAAAGCTTCCCTTACGTAGACTCCAAGTCTTCTGGGCTTCTTCTGATCCAAAAATAGGTTCCGTGAAGTTTCAGGTCATTTGGACTCCGTTTGATTTTCCTTTTCTTCGAAACCCTAAAATAGGCAAAAAAACAGAAACTGGCACTGGGCTCTGGGTTAATAGGTTAGTCCCAAAAAATGATATAAAAGTGTAAAATAAAGCCCATAAACATCCAAAGTTGGTAATATAATAGCATGGAACAATAAAAAATTATAGATACGTTGGAGACGTATCAAACGACATAATAAATAACCGTGATGCCACGGGCCGGATTGCTAAATGGGCTATCAATCTCCTACCGTTCGACATAACATATAAACCACGGCGAGTCATTAAGTCGCAAGTACTGGCTGATTTCGTCGCCGAATGGACGGAAGCCGAACTCCCTAAAGAGTACGGTGCATACTCCAATTGGATCATGCATTTTGACGGCTCTAAGATGCTGGCTGGTCTGGGGGCAGGCGTCGTCCTGACATCCCCCACCGGAGATACAGTCCAATACGTACTCCAAATATTATACACAGACTCCAACAATGCAGCAGAATATGAGGCCCTGTTGCATGGTCTCCGGATGGCAGTCTCCATGGGCATTCAACGCCTAGAGGTGCGGAGGGATTCAAACCTCGCAATATCTCAAATAAATGGGGACTTTGACGCCAAGGACCCAAAAATGGCGGCTTACCGCAACGCCGTCCTCAAAATGTCAGCTCGGTTCGAGGGCCTCGAATTCCACCATGTGGTCCGAGAAAACAATCAAGCGGCGGATATCCTCGCCCGCATCAGCGCTAAGCGCGACCCTGTCCCACCTAATATCTTCTTGGAAAGGCTGTTTAAGCCATCCGTGGTGTGGGATGGGGAGACCGGCAATAACAGTCCGGATCTGGCCACAACACCAGACCCAGAACACTCTGACGTAATCGGAGGCTCTGCCACCGAAATAACACCTTCGACCCACGTGATTATGGTTGTCATCGCCCCGTGGACAGAACCCTTCTTGGCTTACCTAACTAGGCAAGAACTCCTTGATGACCCAAACGAGGCATGTTGCATTGTGCGGCAGTCTAAAGCCTACAAGGTCCACGAGGGAGAGCTTTATAAGAAAAGTGCTAACCGGAGTACTTCAAAGGTGCATCTCCGAGGAGGAAGGACCACAACTTTTGGCAGAAATTCATGATGGACTTGGCGGCCACCACGCCGTACCTCGGGCCCTTGTAAGCAAGGCCTTCCGTATAGGTGTTTACTGGCCGACGACCCGAGCAAACATACAAGACCTCGTTCAACGTTGTGTCGGTTGCCAGCTTTTTGCAAACCAAAGCCATATGCCACCTACCGCTCTCCAAACAATCCCCATTACTTGGCCCTTTGCGGTCTGGGGGCTTGATATGGTCGGACCCCTTAAAGGGGGAATCCATAAGAAAAAAATACCTATTGTTCATGGTGGATAAATTCACCAAATGGATAGAAGCCAAACCAGTTAAAACGGCCGAGTCTGAACCAGTGATAGACTTCATATCCGGGGTTGTACACTGTTACGACGTCCCCCATAGCATCATCACCGATAACGGCTCGAACTTTACAGCCGACGATGTAAAAACTTGGTGCAGCAACATGGGCATTAAGCTCGATTATGCCTCTGTCTATCACCCGCAAACTAATGGTCAAGTCGAGCAAGCAAAATGGTCTTATCATGAGCAGCATTAAACCCAGATTAGTGCGATCCTTAAAGGAATCAGATACGCACTGGGTGGAGGAGCTTGACTCCGTACTATGGGGGCTGCAGACCACGCCGAATCGCACTACCAGATACACACCGTTCTTTATGGTGTATGGCGCAGAGGCGGTATTGCCCTGCGACATCATTCATGATGTTGGGGAATATTGTAATTTCAAAAATTTCCTACGCACACGCAAGATCATGGTGATGCATAGCAACGAGAGGGGAGAGTGTTGTCTACGTACCCTCGCAGACCGTTCGCGGAAGCGTTATATCAATGCGGTTGATGTAGTCGTACGTCTTCACGATCTGACCGATCCAAGTACCGAAAGCACGGGACCTCCGAGTTCTGCACACGTTCAGCTCATTGACGTCCTCTCCTTCTCGATCCAGCAAGAGGGGTGAAGTAGTATATGAGTTCCGGGAGCACGACGGTGTGGTGACGGTGTTGGTGAAGAACAATCTCCGCAGGGCTTTTCCTAAGCACTACGAAAACTATGACGGAGGATAAACTAGAGGGGACGGGGTTGCCGGCACACGGCTTGGTGTTTCTTAATGTGTCTTGGGTGCTAGCCCTACCCCTCTATTTATATGTTGAGCCTTGGGGTCGAAACTTGGACTAAAAGCCTCCACAAAGTCGGTTTCACCTGAAAGGCAAGAGTCCTTGGACTCCAGGGCCAGACGCCAGGGTTCCCGGCGTCTGGACCCAGACGCCAGGGACCCTGGCGTCTGGCCCCTGGACTCCGCAAAACTTCCTTTTGCGCTTTCCAAAAACCTCGTGGGCTTTCCCCTTTGACCCAGATAAAGTGTTCTCGTGCCCAAACATTTCGGGAAACATCCGGAACCCTTTCCGGTGAATTCCGAAACCCTTCCGGAGTCCAAACACTATTATCCCATATATCAATCTTTATCTCCGGACCATTCCGGAGTTCCTCGTCATGTCCGCGATATTATCTGGAACTCCGAACAACATTCGGTTACCAACATACATAACTCATAGTACTATATCGTCAACGAACATTAAGCGTGCGGACCCTATGGGTTCGAGAACTATGTAGACATGACTGAGACACCTCTCTTGTCAATAACCAATAGCGGCACCTGGATGCCCATATTGGCTCCTACATATTCTACGAAGATCTTTATCGGTCAGACCGCATAACAACATATGTTGTTCCCTTTGTCATCGGTATGTTACTTGCCCGAGATCCGATCATCGGTATCTCAATACCTAGTTCAATATTGTTACCGGCAAGTCTCTTTACTCGTTCCGTAATACATCATCCCGCAACTAACTCATTAGTTGCAATGCTTAAGTGATGTGCATTACCGAGAGGACCCAGAGATACCTCTCCGACAATCGGAGTGACAAATCCTAATCTCGAAATACGCCAACCCAACAATTACCTTCGGAGACACCTATAGAGAACCTTTATAATCACCCAGTTATGTTGTGATGTTTGGTAGCACACAAAGTGTTCCTCTGGTAAACGGGAGTTGCATAATCTCATAGTCATAGGAACATGTATAAGTCATGAAGAAAGCAATAGCAACAAACTAAACGATCAAGTGCTAAGCTAACGGAATGGGTCAAGTCAATCACATCATTCTCCTAATGATGTGATCTCGTTAATCAAATGACAACTCTTTGTCTATGGCTAGGAAACATAACCATCTTTGATCAACGAGCTAGTCAAGTAGAGGCATACTAGTGACACTCTGTTTGGCTATGTATTCACACATGTATCATGTTTCCGGTTAATACAATTCTAGCATGAATAATAAACATTTATCATGATATAAGGAAATAAATAATAACTTTATTATTGCCTCTAGGGCATATTTCCTTCAGTCTCCGACTTGCACTAGAGTCAATAATCTAGTTCACATCTCCATGTGATTTAACACCAATAGTTCACATCACCATGTGATTGACACGATAGATCACATCGTCATGTGACCAACACCCAAAGGGTTTACTAGAGTCAACAATCTAGTTCACATCGCTATGTGATTAACACCAAAAGAGTACTAAGGTGTGATCATGTTTTGCTTGTGAGAGAAGTTTAGTCTACGGGTCTGCCACATTCAAATCCGTATGTATTTTGCAAATTTCTATGTCAACAATGCTTTGCACGGAGCTACTCTAGCTAATTGCTCCCACTTTTAAAATGTATCCAGATTGAGACTTAGAGTCATCTGGATCAGTGTCAAAATTTGCATCGACGTAACCCTTTACGACGAACCTTTCGTCACCTCCATAATCGAGCTTATGACCCCTACGCCTGGTTTCCACGCATACCCCGGTTTTTACATAACTGAGTAGGTATTCGGATACACTCTGTACTGTCGAGTCCGGAGGTCGAAGCGAAAAGGTCCGCCATGACAAATGATTTACAATCCGACTAGGGACAATATATGTCACTTGAAGTACACAGTCACTTAGACTGACTAAATTCTTCTTCTATACCATCCAACAGGCTGTCTAGCCTACAATCCTGTTGGGAATACTTTGCGGCTAATTTCACTTGGTCATACACCAAACTAACGGGGATCTCTTTCCCATCAGACCCCACAGGTCCGACCTCGGCCATGTGGTTCGGGTCTGCCTTGGTATATCGCATCTTCACCATGGCCCAGGCTTCCCTTGCACCTTGTCGGCAGGCTGATATCTTCCATAATCGGAAGCGCCGCCGCGCTCCCTTTAGCATCTCTACAAGCTCCCCCATGCCTCCTGGCAGGGAGGCGGATGGACACAAGGCTTGGGCAATGCCCTGCATCACCTGCCGAACTTGTTCGTGCAGTTGTGAGAGCTCTGTCAGAAGATCACCCGCAGACCCGGGCATCTCCTCTGCGGGATGACCCGTCAGCATACCTACAGATATAATTCTGTTAACCGGTTTCTTCGCTGAACTCTATAAAAGTTCGTTCAAGCACTTACTAAAAATGCCGCATCGAAGCCTCTTATTCTCCTTTACGGAGTCAGCAAGCTGGGCCCGAACATCTTTCAGTTCAACGCCCAGTCGGTATTGGCATCTTGGAGATCGTTTTTCTCCTGCCTAACCTGCGTAAGCACGCGCTCGCCAGCCTTTAGCTGTCGTTAGCATGTTGCTCATCCCCTCGCACGACCTCCGGATTCACTCTGGGATCATCTGCAGAATCTATTGTTAGATTTGCATGCATGCCGAATACTAACTGGTACATGTCATTCTTTTAGATAGAAACAAGTGTTACCATATGGGGCCTTCTCGGACTCCTTCATTGCGGCAACCGCGGCCCGTAGTTGGGCTTCACACTCCTCCAGCTCTTGAGACAATTGGGTATTCTTCTCCGTAAGAACCTACGCAAACAATGATCCTTAAATCAGTTGTGCCAACTGTTTCAAGTCTTAGGGGCTACTGATATACATAATTATTAGATTTTCTTACCCGTATATCCTTCACATACTGGTCCATGGCTCGGGCAAGACCATTTTGAGCAGCTCGGATGTACGCATCTCCTGAGTTGAAGGCATCGAACGCCTCTTGAGAGAACTAAGCGAAGCGAAGTACGGCCCGACATCGCCTGTGATTCATGGCACTCTCAACTTCGGAATTCGTAGCGGACAGCCTATCCGCATCCTCTGTAGGAGGAACATCCGGTGTTGGCCCCACGTTAGCATCTGCCTCTAAGTCCGGCTCTGGAGCCCGACTGGTGGAAGCTTGGCCAGCAGGCTCTCCGGATATGGTCCGGCGAGAGTTTTTCCTGCGAGGAACCATGGACGTTATTATATTTTAAAAGACGACAACCACGGAGCGGGGTTCTTTTTCATACCTCTGCGACGACGTCTCAGTCCCGACCGCCTTCCTTTTAAGCCTACCCGGCTTTGGTGCCCCTTGTTGGTGAGTCACTGCGGGTTCGGCATGGCGTCCCGAGGGCCTTCCCTGTAAGACACCATATGTGTGTGGTAGGTGAAGTGCGAAAAAAGGGAATCCTTCTCGGAAGATGGGACTTCAGTTTTACTTACATGCGATGCAGGGAGCAGTCTAGGATAATCGGCTATGATGGCCACCAAGGCACCGTTGCAGCTTAACTGATAGAGCGTCCTGTCGATGAGCTCCACAAATGTGTCCGGATCTTTTTCGAGTCCGGGGTCGAGGGCCCGGTCAGGGTCCTCTAGTTGTGGAGGCGGGTTGTGGACCTCCCTCACAGCTTTTCGCAGTTCCTGCTATGAAATAGCAAGGTAAATACTTATGACGAAGAATGTGGGAAGGTCTGGAGTAGAAAGTAGCAGCTCACCCAGTTTGTGGGGTTGTACATGGAGAATCCATCCCGTGTCTTAATGCGGATGAACTCCTCTTCCTCTCCTTTATATAGATCGGACAGTATTTTCGCTAGAGCAGCGACGGAGTCTGGTCCCTTACGACCGCAGCGGGTGGCATCGTCTTCTCCATTAAAGTGCCACATGGGTTGTCCCCGATATTGGAGTGGCTGCACCCCCCGCATTATACATATTGACATAACCTCGATTATTGTCAATCCTAATTTGGCCAGCGTTTTTATCCGGCCCATCAGGTAAAGGACCTCTTTGTTATCTTCCTCCTGGGGGTCCCGAGGGCGCCAGCTGCGGCGTTTCTTTAGAGGGGCGTTATTGAACTCATGACACTACAAAAAAATACACTTCCGTGATGATACGTGTTTGTCATAGTAGGTCGCGTTTTTTGTCATGCATGTACATCCATGACGATTTTATGACAGAATCAAGATAGTCATACCTATGCTGTCGTAGAAGTGTTCCATGACATTACCAAAATTATCATCAGGGAAGTGTGCACTTCCATGATGATAAATCACGCGTCACAGAAGTGCTTTCGTCAAGGGTGACCGACACGTGGCATCCACCGTAACGGAACACCGTTAAGCTATCGGGTCGGGTTTTGGATCCGATAACCCGTTAACAGCCCCGACCAATGGGGATTTTCCACGTGTAAAATCATCATTGGCTGGAGGAAACACGTGCCGGCTCATCGTTGGGACAGATGTCATCCACTCATTGGACAGAAGGTGCCTATGATACGTCGACACATGGCACGGCCCAATAGAGGCCCATTCCTGTGAAAAGGCCGGCCCGTTTGACTTGGTTAAAAGGTGGCGGGCTGGCCCACGGAAAGCCTGTTACCGGCCTGTTCGCATATAGCCCATTTATAGCCTGCTAACCCAAGGCCCGTTACGCCCTATCCGAATTAGGCCCAGTAGCGTCATCTGGGCCATCCAATATGATTCCAGCCCGTTTTCACTTCTAGCCCATGTATGGCCCATGACGTCTTTCGTCCCATATGAGGCCCTATGTAACTCTTGGCCTATTAACGGCCCGCGGTGAAACTGGCCCGTAATGAACAATGTATCACTTTACACCCATTAATGACCCATGGTGAAACTGGCCCATAATGAATAGTGTATCACTTTATACCCATTAACGGTCCGTTATTCCGTTGGGCCATTTCCAGCCCATGTTATCTTTCGGCCTTCTCAGATCCCATTTATTCTTGGGTCATTTCCAGCATTCGTTTACTTACGGCATGTTACTATCATTTTCTGCTTGTGGGCCAAATTCAGCCCGTGGTTACAGTCGGCCCGTTTGTGGTCCGTTAGTACGTTGGGCCATTTTCATAGCGTCATCAAATACGGCCTATTAACGATGGCCCATTATGGTCGGCCCATGAACGGACGATTCCAGCTCTAGCCTGTTTACGGCCATAATGCGGCCTGTTATTGGCCCATGTTTGGCCAATCGATCATACGGCCCGTATAAGGCCCATTGATGATACGGCCCATAGAAGGCCCATTGTTTCTACGGCCCGTAGAAAGCCCATTGTTTCTACAGCCCATAGAAGGCCTACTGTTTCTACGGCCCGTAGAAGGCCCACTGTTTCTGCGGCCCGTAGGAGGCCTAGTGTCACTACAGTAAATATTAGCCCATGGTTATTGTGGCCTAGTTTTAAAAAATAGGCTATTGCAGCCACTAGCAAACCGTGGAAAATGAACTGCACTGACTACAAGCAAACAAATAAACAAGACAACAAGGAAATAAATAAGCAAGCAACTTATGCTAGGCTATCATGGCTATTACACATATTACATCCACTGGGCATCAAAGTTCGCCACCAGTGCAAATATAGGGAACAAAGCAGCATATAAACGCCGCAGCAAAACAAGTCCAGAACTGAAACCACTTCAGAAGAGTTCAAGAAACAATATCCTGGGTACCCATAATGCTAGCAAGATGCTTAGCAAGCTTATTAACTTTCTCTTGTTTGGCACTTAAATCCTCCAGCGCTTGCTATTGCACAAGAAAGTACGCATTTGAATTCTGCAAGGACTTCCTCAGTCCTTCGGCTTCTTGCCGCAGCACAGCTGACTGATGCCTTTCAGCTTGTAGCTGAGACTAAAGAAGCCGAAGTGATTCAGTAGCGAGTTCGAAGAGCTTGTGCTAGCGGTACTGGCCAGTAACACGAACACTACATCAACGCAGGACTATGGGGTTTTCTCACTGTCTACAAGATCGTTTTTATCACCTTTCTTGGAGACCAACAGGGTTGTCTCACTATCTTGAACCTTATCTGCATTACTTTCTCTACCATTGCATAGTGGGGTGCTCTTCTCCAATATTCTGTTTGCATACTACAAGAGAAACAAGCAGACACATCACAGGTTTAGCTTGTAGTATACGAAACTCATTTTGGTAAACCGGTTCAGTAGTAAGGTGGACAGGATAACAGCATGAAACAAACATATATCTATGTACTATGGTCACTGTATTGTCCATATCATTCTAGTTTATGTTCCCTAATCAAGATAGAGACACAGTTCAACTCATATATTTTTAAGACACAACAGCATAGACATAATATAAGTGTGAGAAACTACACAGCATTGGCAACACTTGTAATGTGCATCACATGAGAACATAACTGTTTATACAACTTAAACTGGAATCAACATAGAGCAAGAAGTTAGAACAGCAATCTAGTTAAAGAAATAGGTTTAAAACATACCTGTCGTGCCATTGGAGTTTCAATTGGATCCTTCAAATTCGAAAGTAGTTGGTATGAGTAAATACAGTGATGCAACAGCAAATGAGTATGGATCATAGCTACGGAATCTGACCTGAGAACAGTTGCTCTTCTGCTTTAAACGTGGAGTTTGGGTTAGCTGTGGTGGTCTTCATGCTTTGGGCACTGCAGTAGCTTTACAAACTGCTCGTGTGGGGGTACTCTGTGGTGGACATGGTGCTTTGTCAACTATAAGTGGGTTACTATCCGCTGGGGTTGCGGTTAGATGGGTTGTAGCTGGTTCTCTGCCCAACGGTGTAAGTGTGCCATCTGGAAGAGTCTCGATTATGTGTGGTGGGGGTAGTTTGTGGGCCAGTACAACCATGGTTCTATCTGCATCGACGGGTAGCACTGTCTTTTGTGAAGAACGGGTTTTTGCTCCCTTAGATACTGCCATCACCCCCTCCAATTCAAATGGCTGATAAACAAGAAAAGAAATTGAACGTACAGACATTGTATGATAGACATATGTGGTAATTCACATATATGTTGTCTAACCAAACAGGACATCATGACACAATTTCACATATATGATGCCTAACTAAACAGGATAGCATGACACAGTTTCGGATATATGATGGATAACTTAACAAGATATAATGGCATAATTCAACATATGATGAGTACCTAAACAGGATGACATGACAAAACTATATGATGTCTTTCTAAAATAGGTTGGGATGAAATAATTCACATACATGTTGTCTAAGTATACAGGATGGCATGATATAATTGACATAATTGATTCATATACTAAGCAGCTGGCACTCGCATGTATGATCTCTAAACTAAGCAAATAGAATTCAATATTGTGCATATGATGTCTAAACTTAGCAATGCAAGACACCATATGCATCATATGAGAAATATAAACATTGCAACTTAGAGCATACACCTTAGGTGGGATATAGGACTGGTCATCTGTCTCTGAATCCTCCTCTGAGGAGCTCCCTGTAACCATCGAGATATATGCTTCAACAGGTACCATTGCCTGCTCTGAAGACCTTGTTTTCACTCCAGATTTTTTCATAACCGGCTCAAATGGCTGATACACATGAAGAGTAGTTCAATATACACAGATTGTCGACAAATGGAATACGTAATGAAAAAAAATATGACATGAGATAATTCACATATATGATGCGTGGCTCCATGGCAGTGCATAATTCACATATATGATAACTGGCTGAAAAACATGGCATTGCATAATTCACATATCTGATATAGAAAGCAAACATGAGGCATTCACACAAAGCATGTCTAATCTAAGTAGATGGCATGGCAATGCAAGACACCATATGCATGATATGAGCAATATAACCCAGCCAAGTTAGAGCATGCACCTCGGGGGGGGGGATACGACTGGTCATCTCTCTTTGAATCCTCCTCTCAGGAGCTATCTGTAACCAGCAAGAAATCTGCATCGACAGGTAGCACTGACTGCTTAGAAGACCTTGTTTTCACTCTAGATTTTCCCATGACCGACTCAAATGGCTGATGCACAGGAAGAGTAGATGAATGTATAAACATTGTTGACAAATGGAATACATTATGGAAAAAATATGGCACGATACAATTCACATATACGATGACTGGCTAAACAGGATGGCATTGCATGATTCACGTATATGATGCCCAGCTAAAGAAGATGGCATTGCATAATTCCCATATACTCCCTCTATTCCTAAATATTTGTCTTTTTAGAGATTTCAAATGGACTACCACATACGGATGTATATAGACATATTTTAGAGTGTAGATTCACTCATTTTGTTCCATATGTAGTCACTTGTTGAAATCTCTAAAAAGAAAAATATTTAGGAATGGTGGGGGTATGATATAGAAACCAAACAGGTGGCATTCACACAAAGCAAATCTAAACTAAGCTGATGACATATAAGATGTATAATGTAAGCAATGCAAGGCGCCATATGCATGATATGACCAACATCAGCATGCCAGGTTAGAGCAAACACCTCAGGTGGTAAACAGGCGTGGTCGGCTCCTTCTGAATCTCCATCTGAATAGTTATCTTCCTCTGGAATACAATCTGGAAATGCAGGAGGGGGGCCACTTCGACCACCATGGAGCGGTGTCTGCATGACATTATATCCGCACGCAACAGTCTTCTCTTTTTCTCTACATGTTTAGTACGATTGTGTTGTAGCGACCAGACCTCAAACGGTCCGATCTCTGTGCTTCAGTGTCATCCCTAGATCAGTAATGCTGACACACACAGTACTTGAAGGATTTATAAGAGATTAGCAATCACACACTTATTACAACGAGTGTCTCAAGAGAGAGCTTATTACAAATAATATGGCTTAAGGCCATCTAATAACGGTAACAGCGGAAGGCTTGGAAGATAAGTGAGTCCATCAACTCCAACGGCATCACTGAGTATAGAACCACGACCTAAAGGCACCTTACTCATCGTCTGAAAAGTCTGTAACATGAACGTTGCAGCCCAAAAACGGGCCAGCACATGGAATATGCTGGCAAAGTAACACATAGAGAGTAATGAACAGAAATAGGCTATACTACATGCATATATGGCTGGTGGGAAAGCTCTATGGTTACAGTTTTGCGTAAAGCCAATTTTTCCCTACTACAAAGGAATAAATTTTATTTAACTATCATGGTAGTTGTTAAACATTGAGAGTGTAGACACCCTCTCAATCCCAATTAACCATCATCATTAAAACCCAACAAAAATTAATTGAAGTAACATGATGAGATTCACATGATAATCCAAGAACTAGATACTCAAGTTGTCCATAACCGAGGACACGGCTAACCATGATTAGTTTTTACACTCTGCAGAGGTTTGCGCACTTTTCCCCACAAGACTCAATCTCCTCCGTTGGGATTCTCGCACTACATGGTGTTTGAGAAACGGATGACCGAGACATAGTCTTTCAGAAGCGCTAGCACCTTAAGTTGAACCATTAATTAACATTCTCACATATGTCATGGATACACTCAAACCCAATCCATGTCTACAAGCATAGCATGGCATAAGCAAACGTAGAAGTAACTCCCAGGGTTTGATAATAAAACAGGTAATAGGTGCTACCTCATCTACTTCCTAACCCACAATTTAATTAGATCCTAATCATGCAATGTTTGAGGATTGATCTAATGCACAAAAACTGGGTATGAAAGTGATATGATCAGTGTTACTTGCCTTGATGATGATCCGTGAAACCTAGAGATTCAAAGTAACAAGCGGCGCACTCCGGGTACTCTAACGCACACAAACTAACAAGCATACAATAAGTACCCATCTAATGCACAGGTAAAACTCAAGTAAGAGATCTAACCAGAAAGTTCAACATAAGAACTCTGGTTTGCAAAAAGAAACAAAACAAACAAAGAGATGAAAGGCAAACGGCGAAAGAAACAAGCTTCGTTTACTAATCTGGATCTAAGTCAAATTTTACAGAACCAAAAACTTGTTTGAGTTGGTTAAACAAAAAGAGGGTTTCGAGACGAAACTCTAGGCACTTGAATCGCCTCATTCCGATAAATGAGTGAAAAGTTATACTAAAACGAAAATCGGATCAGAAATCGCGATCAGAAATAATCGCGGAAAATCCGAGAAAAAAGAAAAAATGACGAACAGGCTAATGAACGAACGTTCGTTGTCTGTGTCTAAATGGTGAAAACTGTTCGTTAAAACGAACGTACTAACGAACGTCCTCTAAATAATTAAACCGAAAAAACCAATCTAAAAAAATAAACCGCGAGTTCTAACAAAAAACCGATTGGTTTTCCGTAGAAAACCGACGGCGGCGGCGGCGGGATCCGGCAAGGCGGCGCGGCGGGTTCCGGCGCGGGGCGGCGGCGACGTGCTCCTGCGTGGGCGGCGCGGGCAGCGGCGGCGGCGGCGGGATCCGACTAGGGTTAGGGTTTTCGGGTGGGGCGGGTTGAACGGGCCTCGGGCGGCGGCTTTTAAAGGCCGTCCAGAGAAGTCCTGGCCGAGTACGGCCTTAAGTCGGTCGACTTTTTTTAAAAAATAATTTTGACGTGCAGAAAAAGAAAGAAAAGAAATACTAAATGGACTCCAAGAATCCCGAAATAAATTTTCCCCGACTTCTAGAATCAAGCAGGACAAAGTGAACATTTATTTGGGGCCTAAATGCAATTTTGAAAAACACGCATTTTTCCTAAATTCAAATAAAACAGCAGTAAAAACTTATTTGATTTTTATTATTAAGTCCTCAATATTTCTTTATTTTGGGAAAGTCATTTTATTCCCTCTCACTTATTTTTATAATTGAAATAATTGAAGATAAAATTAATAAAATCAAATGATCCTCTTTTCATAATTCGAGAAAACCTCAAATATAAAAATAACGAAATCCCCAACTCTCTCTCTCTCTGTAGGTCCTTGAGTTGCGTGGAAATTTCTAGGATCAACCAAAATGCAATAAAATATGATATGCAATGATGATCTATGTATAACATTCCAAATTGAAAATTTGGGATGTTACAAACCTACCCCCCCTTAAGATGAATCTCGCCCTCGAGATTCGGGTTGGCTAGAAAATAGGTGAGGGTGGTCTTTCAGCAAATCTTCCTCTCGCTCCCAGGTGGCTTCATCCTCGGTGTGGTGGCTCCATTGAACTTTACAAAACTTGATAACCTTGCTGCGGGTAACTCGGCTGGCAAACTCGAGTATCTTGACTGGTTTCTCCTCGTAGGTCAAATCACTATCCAACTGAATCGCTTCCAACGGCACTATATCTCTCAGCGGTATATCCGCCATCTCTGCGTGGCACTTTTTCAACTGGGAAACGTGGAACACATCGTGAACTCCTGACAATCCTTCGGGCAGCTCAACTTGTAAGAAACCTCTCCCATACGCTCCAAAACTTTGTATGGTCCCACAAAACGTGGTGCTAACTTTCCCTTAACTCCAAAGCGCTTAACTCCTCGAAGCGGGGATACACGAAGATAAACTTTGTCTCCGACTTCGTAAACTGTCTCCTTGCGTTTAGAATCCGCATAGCTCTTTTGCCTGGACTGGGCTACCTTGAGCCTATCGCGAATCAACTTCACCTTCCGTTCAGACTCTGTAATTAAATCCGGTCCAAACAACTGGCGGTCTCCAACTTCATCCCACAACAGCAGGGTTCTGCACCTCCTTCCGTACAAGGCTTCAAAAGGGGCCATCTTTAAACTGGATTGATAACTGTTGTTGTAAGAGAACTCTGCATACGGCAAATTATCGTCCCAACTAGATCCACAATCTAGCGCACAAGCTCTCAGCATATCCTCCAAAATCTGATTGACTCTCTCGGTCTGTCCATCTGTCTACGGATGAAAAGCTGTACTGAACTCTAGCCTGGTACCCAAAGTATCATGCAACTGATTCCAGAACTTTGAGGTAAACTGGGTTCCTCTATCTGATACAATGCTCCTCGGAACTCCATGCAGACAAACGATACTGGTCATGTATATCTTAGCCATCTTGGCACTGCTGTAAGTAGTCTTCACTGGGATGAAATGAGCTATCTTCGTCAAACGATCGACTACAACCCATATCGAGTCATAGCTAGCCTGAACGGGTCCTGGTTAATCCCGTGATAAAATCCATGCCTATCTTATCCCACTTCCATTCGGGTATCATCAATGGCTGTAGCAATCCTGCTGGCTTCTGATGTTCTGCTTTTACTCTCTGACATACATCACAAACTGCTACATACTCCGCAATATCTTTCTTCATTCCGGTCCACCAGAAAGTATCCTTCAAATCCAAATACATCTTGGTATTTCCTGGGTGAATCGAGTACGGTGAGTCATGGGTCTCTTGCAGAATTAGCTTCCTGATCTCCGGGTCATTGGGCACATAAACGCGGTCCTCAAACCATAAGGTATCATGTTCATCCTCATGAAATCCTTTAGCTTTTCCTTTGCTCATTTTCTCTTTAATAGAGGCAATCTCCTTGTCAGTCTTTTGAGCTTCTCTGATCCTATCCATCAAAGTAGACTGAACCTCCAATGCTGCTACATAGCCTCTCAGAACTATCTCCAAACATAGCTCACGAAGGTCCTCGGCCAACTCCGTTGGTAACTCCCCGGTCATGAGTGTGTTGACATGGCTCTTGCGGCTCAACGCATCGGCTACTACATTAGCCTTTCCGGGGTGATAATGCAATCTCATGTCATAATACTTGATGAGCTCCAACCATCTTCTTTGCCTGAGATTCAACTCCTTCTGCGTGAAGATGTATTTCAAACTCTTGTGATCCGTGTATACCTCACAATGGTTTCCAATGAGAAAATGTCTCCAAGTCTTCAATGGATGCACTACGGCTGCTAACTCCAAATCATGTGTAGCATAATTCAACTCATGGGGCTTAAGCTATCGTGAAGCATACGAAACAACTCTTCCCTCCTGCATAAGCACTGCTCCAAGTCCTTGACGTGAAGCGTCGCAATACATCTCATAATCCTTGCGCTGATCTGGCAGAATCAACACTGGTGAGGTAACCAAATGTTTCTTCAACTCCTGGAAACTGGCTTCACATTCCTCAGTCCATTTGAACTTGGTATCCTTCTTCAACAACTCCGTCATAGGTTTTGCAATCTTCAAGAAATTTTCAATGAATCTCCAGTAGTATCCTGCGAGTCCAAGAAAACTCCGGATCTCTCCAACTGTTGTTGGGGTTTCCCAATTTTTCACAGTGACAACCTTGGTGGGATCTACTGCTATTCCTTCTCTGGATATAACATGTCCGAGGAATCCAACTTACTTCAACCAAAACTCACATTTGCTGAACTTGGCGTATAACTGATGTTCTTTGAGCTTACCAAGTACCAAACGCAAATGTTCCTTATGTTCTTTTCATTCTTCGAGTAAACCAGAATATCATCAATGAACACTGCGACGAACTTATCCAAAAACTCCATAAACACTTTGTTCATCATGTTCATAAAATAAGCAGGTGTGTTAGTCAGACCAAATGACATAACGGTATACTCATACAGCCCGTACCTTGTAGTAAAAGTTGTCTTAAGTATGTCCTGCTCTCGAATCTTCAGCTGGTGGTATCCTGATCGGAAATAGATCTTGGAAAGTACCTTTGCTCCTTGCAATTGGTCAAACAAATCATTGATCATCGGCAGTGGGTACTTATTCTTGATCGTCACTTCATTCAATCCTCGATAATTAACAACCATCCTTAACGATCCATCCTTCTTTTCCACTAGAAGTACTGGTGATCCCCAAGGTGACGAAATTGGGCGAATATATCCCTTATCCAGTAACTCCTTAATCTGCTTCTTAATCTCCTCCAAATCCTTTGCAGGCATTCTATATGGTCTCTTAGATATTGGTCCTGTGCCTGGCAAAAGCTCAATCAAAAACTCAATATCTCTATCTGGTGGCATGCCTGGCAACTCTTCTAGAAATACATCCAGAAAATCCTGTACCACCGGTACTTCCTCCTGTACAACTCATGTTAGGGAATTTACTTGAGTCCTATTCGGCACATGCCGTGATACATACTTGATCCTTCTTCCTTCTGGGGTGGTAAGCAAAATCGACTTACTAGTGCAATCGATGTTTCCTCCATACATCGATAGCCAATCCATACCCAGAATTACATCCAAACCTTGTGATTCCAAAATGATTAAATCCGAGGGGAAGACATGCCTACCAATACTCAATGGCACTTGAAAACATCCTCGGCTGGCCATATACTCCGCTCATGGTGAGCTTACTAACATAGGTGTTCTAAGAACCTTGGTGGACAGGTTATACTTATCCACGAATCCCCTTGATATGTATGAATGTGATGCACCAGTATCGAAAAGAATGATTGCACTAAAAGACTTAACCAAAAACTTACCGATTACTGCATCTGGTTGGGCTTCAACCTCCTCCACGTTAACGTGGTTCACCTGTCCCCTATTGAAAGGGTTCGGCTTCTTCCCAGAGCTTCCATTGCCATTTCCATTCTGGGCTTCAGGACATTCATTGGCATAATGTCCGGTCTTCTAACACTTATAACAAGTGACTTGGCTCAGGTCTCTCTTGGCTGGGGTTGATGGGTTGGTACGGTTATGAACGTTGCTTCCCCCATTCCCATTACCATTCTTGGGCCATTATGGTTATGCGAACTTCCTCCTCCATGGGTATGCTGAAAATGTCCTCCCGATTTCGGGGTAAAACGTGGCTTCTGCTGAGCCCCTGAATTGTACTTCCCTTGTCCATACTTCCTCTTGTGGTTCTCAATCTGCTGCTGCTTCCCTTCAATCATAAGAGCACGATCTACCTGTTCCTGGTAGTTGTTGAAGGTTGCTACCATCAACTGCATGCTTAACTCATCATTCAGTCCTTCCAGAAACTTCTCCTGCTTAGCTGCATCTGTAGCAACGTCATCCGGGGCATAACGTGCGAACTTACTAAAATCATCCACGTATTGGCCAACTGTCCGTCCTCCTTGGCGCAAGTTGCGAAACTCACGCTTCTTCATGGCCATAGCTCCTGCTGAAACATGGGCTGTACGGAAAGCCTGCTGAAATTGGCCCCATGTCACCGTGGCTATAGGGTAGGTGATAGTGTAATTCTCCCACCATGATGCTGCTGGTCCATCCAACTGATGTGCGGCGAAGCGCACCTTCTCAGCATCAGTACATCCTGTAGTGGTTAACTCCCTTCCAATCTTGCGGAGCCAATCATCTGTTACTATAGGCTCGGTGCTACTAGAGAACACCGGCGGATTCAGCCTAAGGAAACGGGTTAAGTGATCAACAGGTGGTGGTGGTGGTGGGTTGTTGTTGTTGTTCCCCTGACTCTGATTCTGGACTAGCAGTTGCATCAACGCATTCTGCTGCTGGATCAACTGAGTGAGCTCCGGTGGAAATGCAAATCCATTGTCACGTCTCGGAGGCATCTGATGGGTTTAGAAAAGATGAGATTTAAGAATAGAGAGAGGTCTAGAGAGAAAACACTACCAATATACACATGAGGCAAATGCAAACAAAATCACTTCATTCAATCAAACAAGGGCATACAATCGGTCTAACTATCGCAAATGTGCTCGGACTACTCTATTTACATGGTGGAATACCACTACTGATGGGGTGGTCTACTAGAAATATTCTTCGGTTGCATACTCCATGATATCTGCTCCAGCTTCATTAACATAGTCATCATCGCCCAGGTCAGAGTCGGTGTCGTCGATGATGATGGTAGTCTTCCGGGCGAATCTCCTTGGGTTCTTCGTCTTCTTCTACTGGTGTAGGGTCTCCCATGAATATTCCGATCTTCTTGATCAGGTCGTCATTCTTCTCCACTAGTACGACGATTTCCTCCTCATAATCTTCACGTGTAGCCTTGAGTTTTTCCTCCAGTTCCGTGATTCTTGTCATCGCCTTCTTCAGATCTATCATGTCTGCGCACATCTGGTTCTCCTGACGTCGAATGTGCTGGTTTAACTCCTCGATAAAAGCTGCGATTGATCTATCCTTCTTGGTGCTGATCATTTCCCAGTGCTCATCTTGGCGCCCACAAATCTGGTAGATAGTATCCTTGAGATCATTGCGGTAAACTTCTCCAATACGTCCCACGGCGATGTGGGCTGCCATGCTCTTTCCTAGACTCCAGGTTGGTGCATCAAAGGAAAACTCTATGGGCGCGGTGACTGGCATGAACGTCCTTCCTGGAACTTGAACTTGAATCATCCAGCGCTCCTCTTCGGGTAAAGTGGCGTTGTAGGTCCCGGTGAAGCTTGGTACTCCGATGTTCAGGTACTTAGTGACTTCCTTCAGGTGGCGTCCAAAGGGTGTATCTTCATCCGGTTGTGTGAACTTGTTCCTTGCACCCGCCATCCTAAAAGAGTAGAAAAGATGAGGAGTCAGAAATGAGAAGAGTGAGTAGTGATCTAATTCTTTATCTTAGTGGTCGTGTCCTACAGTCAGCGTGTGCTCTGATACCATCTTGTAGCGACCAGACCTTAAACGGTCCGATCTCTGCGCTTCAGTGTCATCCCTGGATCAGTAATGCTGACACACACAGTACTTAAAGGATTTATAATAGAGTAGCAATCACACACTTATTACAACGAGTGTCTCAAGAGAGAGCTTATTACAAATAATATGGCTTAAGGCCATCTAATAACGATAACAGCAGAAGGCTTGGAAGATAAGTGAGTACATCAACTCCAACGGCATCACTGAGTATAGAACCACGACCTAAAGGCACCTTACTCGTTGCCTGAAAAGTCTGCAACACGAACGTTGCAGCCCGAAAACGGGTCAGCGCATGGAATATGCTGGCAAAGTAACACATAGAGAGTAATGAACAGAAATAGGCTATACTACATGCATATATGGCTGGAAAGCTCTATGGTTACAGTTTTGCGTAAAGCCAATTTTTCCCTACTACAAAGGAATAAATTTTATTTAACTATCATGGTAGTTGTTAAACATTGAGAGTGTAGACACCCTCTCAATCCCAATTAACCATCATCATTAAAACCCAACAAAAATTAATTGAAGTAACATGATGAGATTCACATGATAATCCAAGAACTAGATACTCAAGTTGTCCATAACCGAGGACACGGCTAAGCATGATTAGTTTTTACACTCTGCAGAGGTTTGCGCACTTTTCCCCACAAGACTCAATCTCCTCCGTTGGGATTCTCGCACTACATGGTGTTTGAGAAACGGATGACCGAGACATAGTCTTTCAGAAGCGCTAGCACCTTACGATCGGGTAGACTGTTACACCTACTTTCCCCTACATCTGCTAGTCTACCAATGTAAGAGTTTGCACGAGTTAATCAACTATGCTAGAGCCCATAGTAGCTTGTGGCTGCACACGGAAGTTTCTAGTATGAATAATCTCATGATCTCTTTGAGCCTGGGTGGCGGTCCATAAAGAAAACAGGCAATCGCTGGAATTACCCAGGTGCCTCAATCCACCTAGATGTGTATTAAAGTTGCCACCTTAAGTTGAACCATTAATTAACATTCTCACATCTGTCATGGATACACTCAAACCCAATCCACGTCTACAAGCATAGCATGGCATAAGCAAACGTAGAAGTAACTCCCAGGGTTTGATAATAAAACAGGTAATAGGTGCTACCTCATCTACTTCCGAACCCACAATTTAATTAGATCCTAATCATTCAATGTTTGAGGATTGATCTAATGCACAAAAACTAGGTATGAAAGGGATATGATCAAAGTGTTACTTGCCTTGCTGATGATCCGTGAAACCTAGAGATTTGAAGTGCGCACTCCGGGTACTCTAACGCACACAAACAAACAAGCATACAATAAGTACTCATCTAATGCACGGGTAAAACTCAAATAAGAGATCTAACCAGAAAGTTCAACTTAAGAACTCCGGTTTGCAAAAAGAAACAAAACAAACGAAGAGACGAAAGGCAAACGACGGAAGAAACAAGCTTCGTTTACTAATCTGAATCTAAGTAAAATTTTACAGAAGCAAAAACTTGTTTGAGTTGGTTAAACGGAAAGAGGGTTTCGAGACGAAACTCTAGGCGCTTGACTCGCCTGATTCCGATAAACGAGCGAAAAGTTATACTAAAACGAAAATCGGATCAAAAATCGCGATCAGAAATAATCACGGAAAATCCGAGAAAAAGAAAAAACAACGAACAGGCTAACGAACGAATGTTCGTTGTCTGCGTCTAAACGGAAAAAACCGTTCGTTAAAACGAACGTACCAACGAACGTCCTCTAAATAATTAAACTGAAAAACCAATCTAAAAAAATAAACCGCGAGTTCTAACGAAAAACCGATCGGTTTTTCGTAGAAAACCGATGGCGGTGGCGGCAGGCTCCGGCAAGGCGGCGCGGCGGCAGGCTCCGGCAAGGCGGCGCGGCGGCGGCAGGATCCGGCTAGGGTTAGGGTTTTCAGGTGGGCGGGTTGAACGGGCCTCGGGCGGCGGCTTTTAAAGGCCAGCCCGAGAAGTCCTGGCCGAGTACGGCCCTAAGTCGGTCGACTTTTTAAAAAAATAATTTTGACGTGTAGAAAAATAAAGAAAAGAAATACTAAACGGACTCCAAAAATCCTGAAATAAATTTTCCCCGACTTCTAAAATCAAGCCGGACAAAGTGAACATTTACTTGGGGCCTAAATGCAATTTCGAAAAACGCGCATTTTTCCTAAATTCAAATAAAACAGCGGAAAACTCCAAAGTAAAAACTTATTTGATTTTTCTTATTAAATACTCAATATTTCTTTATTTTGGGAAAGTCATTTTATTCCCTCTCACTTATTTTTATAATTGAAGATAAAATAAATAAAATCAAATGATCCTCTTTTCATAATTCGAGAAAACCTCAAATATGAAAATAATGAAATCCCCAACTCTCTCTCCATAGGTCCTTGAGTTGCATGGAAATTTCTAGGATCAACCAAAATGCAATAAAATATGATATGCAATGATGATCTATGTATAACATTTCAAATTGAAAATTTGGGATGTTACATGTGTACAATATTTGACATGCATAATAAAAAAACAGTTAGCTTTTGTAAGGCCTAAGGGGTGCATGCAAAAATCAAGACTGATGGTAGCAAACGAGTGGATGGAAAACTAATGATAGCAGGTAGATTATAGCTTCAGTTTAAAAAAGATAGACAATGGATCATCTATTGTTTGTTGCCCACCCAACATGAACCACATAGAAGACCCCAGATGAACCAGATAGTAGACAGATACTATTCGTTGCTGGCTCGATATGAGACCCATGGGCAATTCAAAACTCAAGATTGAACAATAAAGTAGCAGGTAATAATAACCAATGTATAACGTAAGCAAACACGAAAGACTGCGACCTCTCTTCCGGAACTGTGTAGTCCTCAGGTTCATCTACTCAGTCGATGATGATAATGTAGTTGGCGTGGCTACTGGCAACGGGGAAGATGATCTGAGGTGGCGAAAGGAAGTCTACAAGGGGGGATCTCTGCTGCAGTGAACGCTTCTGTCGATGGTGCACCTCAGGTTGGGTGGATGACGGCATGGCAGGAGCAGGCCATAACACACAGAGTTTTCTTTGACGCCTATCTGAAAATGAAGTAAATATGTAAGGGCTCCTTAGAATTGGAGGATTCTATAAACGCAGGGACAGGAAAAACACAGGAATAGGATAGGAATGCACATGCAAAACAGAGCATTTGGAAACATATGATTTCAGTCAACCTGGGTGTTTGGCTCACATGAATTGGAAGAACAGAGGAATGGAGAAACAAAGTGAAGCGACGAGTGTACAACCTATTTGGCATAGCCTTGTGGACCTCAGCATCATTGGGTTGGACGTGGAGGATGGTGATGATGCTGGTGTGACTGTCGGAGGCGGGGAAGAAGATCTGAGGCCTCTGAAAACGGCGCCGAGGGTACTACTCCGCTGTGATGGACAGTTCCGTCGTTGGAGCAGCTCCGCTAAGGTGTACGGCGACGAGGCTGAAGCATGACAAGACAGACAATGTTAATCTGAAGTGGGGCCCTAATATCATCTGCAATAGATGATGTAAAATACATCACCAAAAAGTGCTAGATGTAAAAGGCATCAGCCGCGCCACGGCCGCTCCGACAAATGTTGTAAGTAATGTTCACTCTGAACTTAACTGAAGAAAATGAACTTCATAGTCGAAACTGAATTTTACTATCAAAACTGATTGAACTAGTAATAGAGCATTGCAATAGATGTTTAGGGCGTTCGAGCACTAGTAGGAGAGAAGCAGTGATCTAAATCAGCAGACGCTCGAGCAGGGAACGCACTAGCAGAGAGCAAGTCATGTAGTAGCACCGTGAGCAAGTGCTAAAGCAGCAACTCCTGTAGCTGCCGGAGGTCGTGCAGCAGCAGCAGTAGCGCAAGCGAGAGCAAGAGCAGAGCAGCAGCACGAACGAAAGCAGGAGCAGTGCAGCAGCGCGACCGACAGCAAGAACAGAGCCGTAGCATGAGCGAGAGCGGGAGCAGCTGCAGCTAGTGCCGTTGTGGAAGTCGCCGCCGAGGAAGCAACGACATGGGGGAGAGACGCCGTGGATGATGTGCGCGGCGACGGCGCCGTCGATGGAGACACGCCATGTCTGCTCGGAATCGAGCACCGGCAGCCCCGTGAGATCGAATAAAAGATAAAATGCAGCGGTGAGTGCAGAACCTCCTTGGTGGCGCCGAGTTGGCCTCAGCTTCATCGGAGGAATTGGTGAGGGTGCTATGGTTCCGGTGGGGCAGGTCAAGACGGCGCTCTGGGATTGAGGTGGCGCGATAGACGAGGCGAACGTCGGGGCAGCTCCTTGGAGGTGGAGGATGGGGCGGCTGATCCGGCGGGACGACGAGATCGACAACGGATCCTCATCCGGTGCGGTGGATGAGGGACGGCGAGCTATTGCGGTGGACGACGTAGTCGGGGAAGAGTCTCCGGCTGGGCGGCGGTCGGGAGGCCGACGGAGGAGCATGGGGTTTCGTGGGTTTTGGCGGCCTCGGTGTACGAATGGGGGGGCGAAGGGAGAGGGGAGAGCCAAGCTTAGGGACGCGCTTGTCCGAAATGTAGGGTAAGTTACCAACGTACCCCCACCGGTTTTGACACCACGACGTGGAGCTTCATTTCCGGCTGAGGGGTAGAAGGGGGATTTCGCGTGTCTAGGCTGTGGGAGCGATTTCGTATGAGGAGGGAGTTCTCGTGTGCGTCCAAATTTCGGGATAACAAGGCGCGGCGCGGGTTGAAGAAGCGGGAGTTTCAAAGCAGGTGAGACAAAAGATACTCAAGCTTGAAAATTTTGGTATAACAAGGTGCGGATTCCTTGTTCGGCAGAACAAACTTAACATGTAAAAAAACAATTCATACAAGACACAAGAGAGTCATGTCCCCTTTTACTATATTGCTATAGATGCCATTGAAAAAACTACAAGAAAAATGTAAAAAAATCGGGAGAACAAGATTACCCTGCACAGTACCAAATCGATTCGCACTTCCCTCAACAACAACAAAAAACAAATCAATTCCCACCAAAGAAAGAGTAATGTCCCTTTTTATATGATTACAGATGCCATGATCTCGAATTTCAATTTTTGAATCCACGTTATGTTGAATTCGAATATATCGTTAGGTGACCTTGCGGTTTATAATTGATGTAGTCGTACATTTTGATCTTCCATCATATATGAACATTTTACTCCACCATGTGAACATATATATTGTCGTCTACCATACGGACTAAATTTGAATCAATTTTCCTTATTTGAATATGACTGTTGTCAAGTTATACAATAATTTAAATACTATCTTGATAACAAAAAACATACATATAGCAGTAATCATATTTCACTATGAACTACATGTACCATACGCTCTCCAATTCAAATATTTGTATCCATTTTATGTTGAATTCAAATCATAGTACATTATTGGTTTAGGTAGCGAGATGTTTGGGATAATCTAAACCCTGTTTTCATACGTATAATTTTTGGCTGAATTGGGACAAGTTTTGGTATAAGACTCTTGCAAAACCGGAGATTCTCTCAACAAGCCTCGTGGTTCTGAGAGGGAATGTGTCACCTTTGTGTGCGAAACGATATACGCTGCCTCCCCCCTGATTTTATTTACAGAGGCAACATAGAACTATATGAGTGCCCTGTTAAATTTTGGAATTATTTCGGGTTCATTTGGCCTTTTTATACATTAATTGAGTTTCTGGACTTTTAATGTGCATAATCTAAATATGAATTGCATGCACATGCTCCGGTGCACCAAAGTGGGTTGAAAAATCACATGTGTGTCCTTGGTTGAATTTCTAGGTCCCATGGAAGAAATGAGAATGAAATTCAAACATCTGGGCGTCATGAATCGGCCGAGAACATCGAGAAACTTTGATTTTAAATTCATGTAAATCCAAAACTCGCTTGGAAATCATGAAACTTGGCATGGTGTCATGTCATGGCACTAACATGTTGTGGTAAAAAAATTGAGCCGACTTGGAAGCTCGTGGTTCTAAGAGGGAACGTGCCACCTTTGAGTGTGAAACGATATATGCTACCCCCCCCCCCTTGAGTTTCTTAACAAAGGCAACATAGAACTACATTAGTTCCCTGTTAAAATTTCGAATTATTCCGGGTTCGTTTGTCGTTTTTATACATTAATTGAGTTTCTGGTCAATTAATGTGCATAAGTCAAATTTGAACTACAAGCACATGCTCTCGTGCACCAAAGTTGGTTGAAAAATCACATTTGTGTCCTCGGGTGAATTTCTAGGTCCCATGCAGGAAATGAGAATAAAATTAAAACATCTGGGCATCGTGGCTCGGCCGAGAACATTGAGAAACTTGGTTTTAAAATTCTTGTAAATCCAGAACACGTCTGAAAATCATGAAACTTGGCATGGATGTCATGTCATGGTACTACCATGTTGTGGTAAAAAAATTGGCCGAATAGGAACAGATTTTGGTATAAGCTTTTGCAAACTGAAGCTTCTCTCGAGAAGGCTCGTGGTTCTGAGAGGGAACGTGCCACCTTTGATTGCGAAACGATATACGTTGCCCCTTGAGTTTATGTACAAAGGCAACATAGAACTACATGAGTGCCCTGTTAAATTTTGGAATTATCCCGGCTTCGTTTGGCCTTATTTACACATTAATTGAGTTTTTGGTCATTTAATGTGCATAATTCAAATTTGAACTACAAGCACATGCTCCCGTGCACCAAAGTTGGTTGAAAAATCACATTTGTGTCCTCGGGTGAATTTCTACTCCCTCCTTCCATCTATATAGGTCCTAATGCGTTTTTTGAGGCTAACTTTGACCAAACGTTAGAGCAATAATATATGACATGCAACTTACACAAAGCATACCTTCAATTTTGTATGTCAAAGGAGCTTCCAATAATATAATTTTCATAGTATACATCTCATGTGCTATTAATCTTGTCAATAGTCAAAGGTTGTCTTGAAAAGCACATTAGGCCCTATATAGATGGAAGAAGGGAGTAGGTCCCATGCAAAAAATGAGAATAAAATTCAAACATCTGGGCATCATGGCTCGGTCGAGAACATTGAGAAACTTGGTTTTAAAATCATGAAACTTGGCACGGTGTCATGTCATGGTAGTACCATGTCGTGGTAAAAAAATTGGCCGAATAGGAACAAATTTTGGTATAAGCTTCTTACAAATCGGAGCTTCTCTCAAGAAGGCTTGTGGTTCTGGGAGGGAACGTGTCACCTTTGTGTGCATAATTCAAATTTGAAATACAAGCACATGTTCCAGTGCACCAAAGTTGGTTGAAAAATCACATGTGTGTCCTCGGGTAAATTTCTAGGTTCCATGCAAGAAATGGGAATGAAATTCAAAATTCTGGGTGTCGTGGCTGGGTTGGAAACATTGAGAAACTTAGTTTTTTAATTCCTGTAAATCCAAAACACGCATGAAAATAATGAAACTTGGCTTGGTGCCATGACATGGCACCAACATGCTATGGTAAATTTACAGTCCGATTTGCGAAGGCGCACACATTAACAATCAACAAAGTCATTTTGGAACAAGTGTTGTCACGTTACAATCGGAAACACAAGTATTATTGAAACCATGGGCTTTCTACTTACTAGTACCATTTACGTGCCGCCATGCGTCCCCATTTTTTATTAGCTAGGAGGCGCCGTGCAGGGTAGCTATTTGAGTACGAGAGGCGTGCGATCAGACCCCTGACGTGCTTATCGGGAGGAGAGCCCTTTGACCTCGATCTGCCATCCACCTCTCTCCCAAGGTCTCCATTAATGGCGCCCGAGCCTCTGTTTAATGGCGTGGCTATGTCTCACTCGACTGAGATTTAAGAGAGAAAAAAGAAAATCTGAAAGCACGGATCTTGATGTAAGATCCGACGGACCTATATAGCATCTACTGCGACTTATAGCAAGACTGATGAATATATAAGGACGATTAAAAAATTGGATCAAAGAAGGGCTTGCCCCTTCCGATTTTCATTATTGAAAACCACCACAATTCACAAGAATTTCAGCACAACTCCAGCCTAACACGAAGGACTAAAAGCTACCAGATTGAAATCGCAACATCCCAAGAGGCCAATAAAGGCCAAACATCCGCGCTAGAACCCAACATTTCACAACCGGCGACACAATCCACATCCTAAACCGATTATTACATCAAAAGAAACCAGGAAACTAGTCTCTGCGGCGAGCGGCGATGAGCTCTTTTGTGTCCTCAAGATGCTGCTTTAGAACATCCACGGATTCCTCCACCAGCCTTTGGCTCTCGTTGCGGAGCATGTCATTATCGTCCATAAGTTTCTTCAACAAGGCACTGGTCTCCTCCTGCAGGTCTGCACTTCGGACGATCTTCTCCCTCAGCAGGTCGCGCTCAGCCCGGAGACTCTCGTTGCCCTCCCTTAGTTGCCGGATGACGCTGGTAGCCTGTTCAAACGAGGCTATCATGTTGTCCTGCAACCTCGCTGAGCCGGAGATCTGATCCATCTGGCTATGGACGATCACATGCATGCGCCTGTAACAGTCGTCGCCTGCCAGCGAGAAATTTCCCAGGCCGCCGTGGCGCGGCGGGACATCTCTGCTGCATTCGTGGCGCGGCGGGACATCTCTGCTACATTTGTGGCGCGGCGGGACATCTCTGCTGCTTCCGCGGTGCGGCCGGACCAGTCTGCTGCATCAACGGCGCGGCGGGACCTCTGTGCTGCTTCAGCGGCGCGGGGGGACCTCTGTGATGCTACTTCCGCGTAGCAGGACATGTCGACTGCTCTCGCAGCGAGGCGGGACATCTCCCGTGCTTCCGCTTCCATGGTCGCCTCTCCCTGTTGGCAATCTCTCGACCCAGAACTCACGCTGGCCATGGCAGACGCAAGGGAAGGATGCTGAATGACTTGTTTTGTTTTTGTGGATGAGCAGTTGAGGAGGAATGTGCAGTCATCTTGGCATACTAGTATTTATAACCGAGTACTAATACGCTCCTAAGTGGGAAACCGTTTAGGTTGTGATCGGTGTGAACAAGTTTGCAAGTCAATATAGCATGGAGAAATTTGGAATGTGACGAGACGCAAGCTCAAAATTTATTGACGGTTCTAGTTTCGAAGTGCGGCAATATTCCCGGATGGAGTACTTCTTTTTCTACTCCCTCCTTTCTGGTTTTATAGGGCTTATCTGAAAATTTTAGTTTTTCCATTTTATAAGGCTCAATCTGGTTGTTCCCCAACACATGTTCAGATTCCAAAGTGCATTAAATCATTGCATGCAAGTATTAAGAGAAAATTAACCAATGCATGTACTTTATGCATGCATGCATTGCAATTAATGCATTAAACCTATCTCTCGGGACTTCTCGCACGCACCATCGTGCCACCCACAAAAACTTGTACTCTGAGTTTAGTAGTACGTTATACAGGAAGAGAAGAGGTGCACGCACGCACTCATCCTCTCACACACGCGTATGTTTTTTCTCGAAAAGGAGGATGATGACCCTCGGCCTCTGCATCTGGGAGTCACACGCGCAAATTATTGAAATATATCGAGTGCGGTGCTTTGATGTGTTGTGTCAACTCGTACATCAACGAGAAGTTTGATTATCCTCTCCCTCGCGGACTTAACTACACCTGCCTTTGGCTGTATGATAGGTTGGCCACACACCTGTAGGGCCCACCTGTCATACACGCAAAGGCAGGAGCGTCCCTCCCTCACCCATGAGCGTGGTGGCTGGAAAGACTAGGAGAAGCTTTCGCTACAAGCTCTCCCTCCCGCACGCGGTGGACATGCAGTAGTTCAATTGGTGTCAGATGGCCAGAAGCGTACTGTAGTACTCCTCGAGTGATGTAGTATTCCATCATTGTTCGACTTCCCAAAGAGGCGAAGAGCCAAGCGCAGCCCGGACGCTCGTGTGGCAGTTTCATGTGTATAGTAGTCTAGGATAGCGTGTACCATGCTTGTAAGCTTAAAATCATTGGGGTCGGCTCCATGCTAGTGGTCGTCTCGAAGTTTTTAAAAAAATTAAAATAGTCTTCTGGCCCTACCCGAAAACTGCCGCGCGTACTGCCCAGGAAAAGCCCCGCCCTCAACTTTTAACTACGCGAAAATAGTTCGAGCTTGTTCGTTCTATATAAATACAGTACTTACTGTATGTTTATTCACCTATGGGGTTGTTCAATGAATGGAGGGGCGGGGAGCACAAGTGAACAATATTGTAGTACTACTAGTAGTAAGTAGGAGTCGTACAGTAGTCACCTTAAATAGAGAGTTTCTTTTCTTTAATGCCACGTACACAAATTGAAACGCTTGTTGTGGAGAGAGAAAAGATAATCACTCCACTATATATGGACGCAGGGGCCTGAGCGCTTGCTTTACTAGGGTTTCTCTCTTCATTCTCTCATCCTCTCCAGATATAAACAAGACAGCGGTAGCGACATTTTCTCTTTGCTCACCGCTGGTCACAGATTCGGCCGGATCCCTTCGGCCGGTGTGTGTAGAGGACTAAAAGGTGCATCGTTCACATGGTCATCGCCGCCGAGGGAGGAAACCCACAGCTGCCAGAGGGGCCCGATCCTCTGCCCGTGCCGTTCTCTCCGACACATGGCTGGCTCGGGAGGTCCTCCGACCCTTCTTCCTCCCTGTCGTATTGTCTACAGATCTGACCTGCCACCGCCAACATCTCGGCGACCCTCAGGTATAAGTTCTTCGAAAGCGTCCTTGCTCTAGTGCCCCAGCTCCCCACGTGTCTGCATGTGCATCTTTTTCTACTCCCATCAGCTCTTCCAAAGCCACCTAAATTTTTAGTATTATTAGAGGTAAAGCTACTTCATGCATTCGAATCTAGGGCTTTGTTCAAACAATGAAGAAAGGGGGGAAAGTTGTAGCATGAATCTAGGACTTGATTCAAAGAGGAAATGATATGGTGAAAGTAGTAGAGACCGGATACCCAACCGGTCTCTTGGTTGACAAGGGAAATAATGGGAAAACGCAGTACAAACTGGATAAGGAACAAATCTATTATTGGTTGAAAAAAGGATAGAAAGTGGCGGCTGGTGGACAAGTCAACAGAGTATGTCCAGGATTAGATTTGCTGCCATCACATAGTAAAAGGTCTCCGGGATTAGATTTGCTGCCCTCACATAGTAAACGGTCTCAGGATTAGATTTGCTGCCCTCACATAGTAAGAGGTCTCCAGGATTAGATTTGTTGTCCTCACATAGTAAAAGGTCTCCAGGATTAGATTTGCTGCCCTCACATAGTACAATGGCACTCATGCTGTTTTCCCCAGTATGATAAGTAAGTTGCTCCTTTACGCTGCTGAGTGTCCTGGTGTCCCCATGGTCCCATGCCCTTAAACCAATTCTTTAGCTGCTGTTGATTTACTGTGTCTGATAAACAAGCAATGCCACCATTAAAGTAATCCCATATTTGAGGAATCTCATTGTTGATCATAATGCTTCTGGTAACATGAAGCATTGCTGATGTTTTAAAATTTCTACTGTCCTTGCGTGATTGCCATGAACATAATTAAGATGCTTCTTTTCATTTTGTATATGTTTCGTATATTCTTATTGACCAACAACTGTTTACTTTCTATCTTTTTGTGCGGATAGGGATATCCATTTCACCTTGTTGCTATTGTGACCTTTTGGTGAACTGCACAAAACACTTTTTTTGGAATGAGTTTCTTGTGCAGTTCAACTAAAATGTCATGTGGGCAACATCTCTCAATTTTGGTGGAACTGCACAAAATGGTGATTGGAGTTTCCAAAATCTCCGTCAAGTTCTGCTGGTAATCTCGTGCAACATTCTATTAGCCTTTGCAAGATGGTGCCGTCACTGTCACCACAATGGCACTTTATTTTAGTGGAACTACACAAAAGGATAAGAAAATTATAGTTGCACCTTACATGAGCCGGACAACCAACCTTAATGTTCCTCAATTTTAGTGCAACTACTAAAGAAGAACCTACCAGCTCACAAGAGCAAGTACTTCTTACTAGCTGAATGATGCAATCTTTGCTTCTTTTCAGGTGAACTGCAGAAAAAGGCACATGAATTGAATCATGGAACTCCAGGCATACCTCATCCAAGTAGAGCTGGAGGTTGAGTTCAAGGAGGCCGCTATTAAAGCGAAATCATGCTCTCCTATCTCCTTGTTTGTGTTGTGCAAACATGCTGTGCAAACAGGAATACTCAACTACAGATGTTGTGACGGTCAAGAGCATTCGCCAAGTTCTTTGATTGTATGACATGGCTAGCCAAGATGGATTTAATCCCGATATTCACTTTATCAAAAGGCTCTAATGGGTTGGTTCTGAATCTTGCAAGCTGGGAATCAGTGAGATGTGTAGGCATCTTTGTTGTACTTATTATTTGAATCTTATTGGTTGGTTCTGAATCTTGCAAGCTGGGAATCAATGAGATGTGAAGGCATCTTTGTTGTACTTATTATTTGGATCTTATTTGTTGGTTCTGAATCTTGCAAGCTGGGAATCAATGAGATGTGTAGGCATCTTTGTTGTACTTATTATTTGGATCTTATTTGTTGGTTCTAAATCTTGCAAGCTGGGAAACACGGCATGATGATGCAGAGGACAACAACCATAACAAACAGTTCAAACTTGGTAGTATTATCTTTGTGAAAGTGCGACAAATGTGCTGATCGTGTACGTCCTGAGAATAATAATTCTAATTGTTGTGCATGTTGATCCTGTGTCATTGATAGAACGAGCGAATGCATTGCTTGTTTTAAGTACAAATTTCTATTAAAGCTAATTAAATTTAAGTAAAGTGATCACTAACTCCTGTTATTACAGTACCAATACAGACCCGCTCGTGAACCGACGTGTGGCCGAGGGTGCATCTTCTTCCGGGCGTGCAGCGGACAAGGGAGGGGTAGTAACTGTTGTCGCCTGTACACACTCAGCTTACTATTGAATCCAGTTCCCCAAGAGCTAAAAAACGAACTGCTGCCGCCGCCTACACACTCGTTCACTTGAAGAGACTGCAATGGCGATCCGAGGGGTGAGCCTGCTGGATATGGACTTCAGCAAGGAGTTCCCCTTTGAGTTCGCCGTTCAGTCCTATGGCTGCACCAAGTTGAATGTGATGTACACCAACGATACGGGCTCGGTGAAGCTCTGCCTCGCCTCGGTCCTATGGCTGCACCAGGTTCTGGAGCATTCGCCCGTTTCATCGGCTGCGCCGACTGTACCTTCGCTATGGTGGAGAGAAGGAAGAACGCGACGATTTGGCCATCTGGTGCAACAAGCTTGTCGACATCCAGAAGCAATACAAGATCATCAGCAACGGGTAGGAGAAGGACTCCGTGGTTGACCTCGCTGAGACCATCATCGACCCCTAATACGCCAACATGAAAGAAGACGACCTGAACACGTGGGAGGTACCTCTGAATCTAGCCTACATAACCTACGCGGCCAAGGACGCATACGCATGCTACGACATGTACATGCAGATCTTGGACATGAGGGCGTGACTGCTTCCCGTAACCGACGAGTACACGGACAGCCGCATCGTCATGATTAAGCGTGCCAGGAAGGTCTAGATGTTGTATTTTATCTGTTTATAAGCCCTTTATCATCTGAGTGTTTCATGCATTAGCCTATGTGTCGTAATTATCTGTTTTGTCTGAAATATTTCTTTTAAGAACCCATTAACCTGATTGCTTTTTTAGTGGCTATTTGCTTATGTATGTAAACTAGTTCACTTGTCCGTAAAAAAACTAGTTCACTCGGCTGCTGTGCATTGAATCTCCTTCCTCCCAACATATTTCCCTCCTCAGGTGGACCCAGCAGGTCTCTGAATTTTCTCCCACTTTCTTTTCGATGTAAACTGAGTTTTCTCTCAGTACTTTCCCCTAGAACCAACTCAACTGTCTCACGTCTAGCCTAAAAAATAATAATACCCCACTTACTATTAACTCATCAAATTAAAATGATATTTTATTTCGTAAGTTGAAAGTTCTTACAAAATAATAATAATAATTGTTTATATATAACTTGACAAGTTAACTCCTAGTGATTGCATACATAAGCTTGCAAAGATTTTTCTGACGTACAACCATGTGTTTATGTTTTTGTAACATTTCTCCGTCTAGCCCAACATGATATTTTCACCCAGCCCAACAAGTCTATGGATTTCGAGAAAAATGCAAATGAGATTTAAACGGGTTGCATAGATGCTACATCATTGTTTCACCCAGCCCACCAAATGGACTGACAGCTGGGTCCACGGCCACAGCCCAGTTTTTTTGTGATTTGCCAAGTAAGTCGCTTTGTCAGGCCTGTTGGGCTACAAATCTTTCAAGACGAGGAGAGCTTCATTCGGCTGGCCGAGAAAATGGTCTATCAGTAATGAGAAATGGGTTGTACATTTTTAAAACACATCAAACCGACAATTAGTTTCAAATATCATTTTTTCATTTCGAGATTTTAAATTACATTAATTTTTATGCGTGGAGAATTTGTTGGATTTTATATTGATATACATTTATTTTTAAAATCAGTTTGAATGTGAGTCGAAATTTCGGGATTAAAAACAGTTCGGACCGCACCCAAATATGCAAAATTTCGTATAATTTTTTAACCGTGGCCACAATATGGGCTGTAATGCTAACAAAAAGAATATGGGCTCCAAAAAAACTTAATAATTAGCAAATGGGTTGTAAATTATTAGAAATAATGGCAGATGGGCTGTATGCCGTTTTCCACAGATTTGAGGCTTTCCTAAAAAAGGTTTATGCACAAGTAGTGACTATTGGATGGCCATCCAACGGCCGTCGTGCTTATTCAATCTCTACTCTTCCTGCTACAGCCGCTCAAACAAGCGCCGGCAGGACTGCCTGCTCCCTCCTCTCCGCGGCCGGCTGTGCTGCCGCGCAGGCCTCACCGCCCCACCGTACTCCCATCGCTGGCCTAGCCATCCCTCTACTCACCCACACCTGCTGTTATTCTCCGGCGACAGCAGACGAACCAGTAAACCCTCGTACAGTCGTACTCCCCTCCGCGTGGGAAACAACTGTCGAGTCTTTACTGCCTCTGTGTCGTTCCCTTCCTAGGCCTCACCGTCGTCCACCGCCCTGGTGCTCTCGGCGTGGCCTGGTCAACATGGTCAACGACCGACATGCATCTGAAGTGGATTGTACGTGGAGAGGCCGACAGCTGGGTCCATGGCCGCACGCAAGGAAATGCCTCCTTATTACGCGCAAAATAATGATTCCTCCACCTGACATCAGGGACCCACCGAAAGGGCCTCTGTATTTCGTGAAAAAATGTTACCGCCGCTGACAGCTCGGACCCACCAGCTATATCTTCGCACGCAAGGAAGTGCCTCCTTATTACGCACAAAAAAATGAATACTCCCCCTGTTAGCTGGGACCCAGTATAGTGGCAGGCTGACTTGTGGGCCTACTAAGTTGACGGGGACGGAGGGCTTTGTCAACTTAGTCAATATGCACGATTCTAGCACTAGTGACCGTACGATGTCCATCCAACGGCCTTAGTGCTTCTTCAACCTCTGGTCTTCTTGCTCCAGCCGCCCAAACCAGCACCGGTCGTGCCTCGTGCTCCTGCCTCCTGTGGCCGGCTGTGATGCGGCGGAGGCCTCACCGCCCCTACTACTCCCACCGCTGGCCAAGCCATCCCTCTACTCACCCACACCCCCTGTTATTCTGCGGCGACGGCAGCCTCACACCGCAGCGAACCAGTGAACCCTCGTACTCCTCTACGCATGGGCATCCACTGCCGCATCTTCCCCGGCTTCGCGTCGTCCCCTTCCTAGGCCTCGCCGTCGTCCACCGCCCTGGTGCTCTCGGCGCGGCGTGGTCAACGTGGTCAAGGAACGGCTTCCATCGGACGTGGACTATACGTGGAGAGGCTGACAGCTGGGTCCACGGCCGCAGCAAGGAAGTGCCTCCTTATTACGTGCAAAATAATTATTCCTCCACCTGACAGCGGAGACCCACCGGACGGGCCACCATATTTCGTGAAAACAATGTTTGCCCCTGACTGCTGGGACCCACCAGCTACATCTTCGCACGCAAGGAAGTGCGTCCGGGCAAAAAAATGATTCGTCCCCTTGACTGCTGGGACCCACCAGCTACATCTTCGCAGGCAAGGAAGTGCCTGACAGTCGGGACCCACCTGGTCGAAGCGTACGTAGCGTTGTCATTCTGGTCGCGAACGTGTACGTACATATATACTGGTGGATGTAGAGGCGCGCACGTGTCGTAGTAGAGGCGCGTACATGTCGTAGTAGAGGCGCGCACGTAGCATGTGCACGTATGTACAGCAGCCAGGGTGCAAGAAAGAAAATACGGCCACGTATGTGTACATACGGGCGGGGTCTCGAACGCCTACTCGTGCATACGTACGGCCAGGGCTCGTGTACATGGCTGGGTCAGAACGGAGAAACAGCGTCGTTGTCGTGTTCATGGGGAGGCAACGGAATGCATCGTGTTCATGGGGAGGCAATGGAATGCGTCGTGTTCATCGGGAGGCAACGGAACGCGTGGGAGCCAACCGGCTGGGTCAGAACGGAATGCGTGGTCGTGTTCATCGGGAGGGCTTGGACGGAACAGGCGATGGAAACGAGGCCCGGCGTACCGCACAATGGAGGAAACAGACCTCCTACGTTCGGAACGGGGTCCTGTTGATCGGGAGGGGTGTGGTGTACTGCAAAGCGGAGGAAACGGACCTCCTACAGTCGAAATGAGGGTCCTGTTGATCGGGAGGGGTGTGGCATACCGCAAAACGGACGAAACGGACCTCCTATGGTTGAAACGGGGGTCCTGTTGATCGGGAGGGGTGTTGCGTACCGCAGAACGGATGAAACGTACCTCCTACGGTCGAAACGGGGGTCCTGTTCATCGGGAGGGGTGTGGCGTACCGCAAAACGGGACTCCACGGGATACTGTTCATCTCCACCGTCGATCTCCTCCAGCCTCCACGGGCTACCGTCGACCTCCTCCAGCCTCCACGGGCTCCTGTTCATCCAGCCTCCACCGCGCACTACTCCACCGGCTACTGTTCAACCACCCCTCCACGGGCACCCCTCCACCGTCTACTGTTCATCCAGCCCTCCACACCACGGGGTCCTGTTCAACCACCCCTCCACGGGCACCCCTCCACCGTGTACTGTTCATCCAGCCCTCCACACCACGGGGTCTTGTTCAACCACCCCTCCACCGTCTACTGTTCATCCAGCCCTCCACCACACCACGGGGTCCTGTTCATCCAGAGGCAACGCCACCACTCACTGTTCATCCAACCCCCCCCCCCCCCCCCCCCCCCCCCCCCCCCCCCCCGCTCACTGTTCATCCTAGAGGCAGCATCGATCGGCTTCAGTTAGCAGCAGTAGCGAAGGAGTCGCTCGATCGGGTTCAGTTAACAGCCATCGATCGATCGCTCAGGTTCAGTAACATGTAGCCTGCAGTGCAATCGCTCGGGTTCAGTTAGAGCCCAACGTCTCGCTCGGATTCAGTTAGAGCCAACGCCTCGCACACACGCGCGTACGTGTACGAGAGAAACGCGCATCGCTCGGCCCCCGACCTCCCACCGTAACCGGGAACTCCCCAAAATTTTCCTCCCCCTCGCTTCTACCATGGTTTTTTCCGTCATGGACGGCCCAAAGAATGTCATGCAGCTGCGTCTCCGGCCCGCCCAGGACGAAAAGCCCATTTTCTGTCATGAGTTTTTGTCATAGAAGTAGGAGCCCACCACATCTATGATGATGCCGGATTTTGTCACAATTATCGTCATAGAAGTGTCATATGTATGACAGAAAAAATTTCGTTCGGCCCAAAATGTCATGGATGTGTCTTTTTTTTGTAGTGGGAAGACCCATCCGAATAGGATCCGGAAGGGGGACGTCCTCCATATAAAACCACTCCGAAGGCCAGTCTTCGGATGTCTTCTTCGGAGTACCGGACAGGTATCCGGTCCCGGCGATTGATGTCTACTACACAACCTTCTTCTTGTAGACGTTGTTGGGCCTCCAAGTGCAGAGGTTTGTAGGACAGTAGCAAATTTCCCTCAAGTGGATGACCTAAGGTTTATCAATCCGTACGAGGCGTAGGATGAAGATGGTCTCTCTCAAGCAACCCTGCAACCAAATAACAAAGAGTCTCTTGTGTCCCCAACACACCCAATACAACGGTAAATTGTATAGGTGCACTAGTTCGGCGAAGAGATGGTAATACAGGTGGTATATGGATAGTAGATATGGGTATTTGTAATCTGAAATTATAAAAACAGCAAGGTAGCAAGTGATAAAAGTGAGCGTAAACGGTATTGCAATGTGTGGAAATAAGGCCTAGGGTTCATACTTTCACTAGTGCAAGTCCTCTCAACAATACTAACATAATTAGATCACATAACTATCCCTCAACATGCAACAAAGAGTCACTCCAAAGTCACTAATAGCGGAGAACGGACGAAGAGATTATGGTAGGGTACGAAACCACCTCAAAGTTATTCTTTCCAATCAATCCATTGGGATATTCCTATAAGTGTCACAAACAGCCCTAGAGTTCGTACTAGAATAACACCTTAAGACACAAATCAACCAAAACCCTAATGTCACCTAGATACTCCAATGTCACCTCAAGTATCCGTGGGTATGATTATACGATATGCATCACACAATCTCAATTCATCTATTCAACCAACACAAAGGACCTCAAAGAGTGCCCCAAAGTTTCTACCGGAGAATCACGACGAAAACGTGTGCCAACCCCTATACATAGGTTCATGGGCGGAACCCGCAAGTTGGTCACCAAAACATACATCAAGTGGCACGTGGTATCCCATTGTCACCACAGATATCCACGGCAAGACATACATCAAGTGTTCTCAAATCTTTAAATACTCAATCCGGTAAGATAACTTCAAAGGGGAAACTCAATTCATTACAAGAGAGTAAAGGGGGAAGAAAACATCATAGGATCCAAATATAATAGCAAAGCTCGCGATACATCAAGATCGTATCATCTCAAGAACACGAGAGAGAGAGAGAGAGAGAGAGAGATCAAACACATAGCTACTGGTACATACCCTCAGCCCCGAGGGAGAACTACTCCCTCCTCGTCATGGATAGCACCGGGATGATGAAGATGGCCACCGGAGAAGGATTGCCCCCTCCGGCAGCATGCCGGAACGGGTCTAGATTGGTTTTTGGTGGCTACGGAGGGTTCTGGCGGCGGAACTCCTGATCTAATCTCTGTTCTGGAAGTTTTAGGGTATATGGAGTTATATAGGCAGAAGAAGCACGTCAGGGAAGCCACGAGGGCCCCACGAGGCAGGGGGCACGCCCTAGGGGGGTGGGCGCGCCCCCTACCCTCGTGAGCTCCTCCTTCCTTCCTTGACATGGGGTCCAAGTCCATCGGGTGGCTTTCGTTCCAAAAATAACTTCTCTAGTTGATTTCATTCCGTTTCGACTCCGTCTGATATTCCTTTTCTTCAAAACACTGAAATAGGCATAAAACAACAAATCTGGGTTGGGCCTCCGGTTAATAGGTTAGTCCCGAAAGTAATATAAAAATGGATAATAAAGCCCAATATTGCCCAAAACAATAGATAATATAGCATGGAGCAATCAAAAATTATAGATACGTTGGAGACGTATTAAGCATCCCCAAGCTTAATTCCTGCTCGTCCTCGAGTAGGTAAATGATAAAAAGATAATTTTTGATGTGGAATGCTAGTTGGCATAATTTCAATGTAATTCTTCTTACTTGTGATATGAATATTCAGATCCATAAGATTCAAGACAAAAGTTCATATTGACATAGAAATAATAATACTTCAAGCATACTAACTAAGCAATCATGTCTTCTCAAAATAACATGGCCAAAGAAAGTTATCCCTACAAAATCATATAGTCTGGCTATGCTCCATCTTCACCACACAACATATTTAAATCATGCACAACCCCGATGACAAGCCAAGCAATTGTTTCATACTTTTGATGTTCTCAAACTTTTTCAATCTTCACGCAATACATGAGCGTGAGCCTTGGACATAACACTATAGGTGGAATAGAATGATGGTTGTGGAGAAGACAAAAAGGGAGAAGATAGTCTCACTTCGACTAGGCGTATCAACGGGCTATGGAGATGCCCATCAATAGAATATCAATGTGAGTGAGTAGGGATTGCCATGCAACGGATGCACTAGAGCTATAAGTATATGAAAGCTCAACAAAAGAAACTAGTGGGTGTACATCCAACTCGCTTGCTCACGAAGACCTAGGGCATTTTGAGGAAGCCCATCATTGGAATATACAAGCCAAGTTCTATAATAAAAGATTCCCACTAGTATATGAAAGTGACAACATAGGAGACTCTCTATCATGAAGATCATGGTGCTACTTTGAAGCACAAGTGTGGTAAAAGGATAGTAGCATTGTACCCCCCTTTTTTATTTGGCCTTTCTCTTTTTTTTGGCCTTTATTTTTTTATTTGGCCTTTCTTTTTTATGGCATTTCTCTTTTTTTGGGACAATGCTCTATTGAATGATGATCATCACACTTCTATTTATTTACAACTCAATGATACAACTCGATACTAGAACAAAGTATGTCTCTATATGAATGCCTCCGGCGGTGTACCGGGATATGCAATGAATCAAGAGTAATAAGTATGAAAGAATCATGAACAGTGGCTTTGCCACAAATACTGTGTCAACTACATGATCATGCTAAGAAATATGACAATGATGAATGTGTCATGATGAACGGAATGGTGGAAAGTTGCACGGCAATATATCTCGGAATGGCTATGGAAATGCCATAATAGGTAGGTATGGTGGCTGTTTTGAGGAAGGTATATGGTGGGTGTATGGTACCGGCGAAAGTTGCGCGATACTAGAGTGTCTAGCAATGGTGGAAGGGTGAGAGTGCGTATAATCCATGGACTCAACATTAGTCA